>NC_046372.1:18438478-18580137 GCF_011125445.2 Fundulus heteroclitus
TGCATTGCCTCTTTATGAGCAGCGTTTTATCGCTGTATCAAAGAAGTATGCTAGCACTGAAACGCAGTCAACAACCTTTAATGCTTATATGTAGCAAACTACGGAGGCGCTGAGCCGGTGTGACAAAACTCGCCAAGTCAAGACGCATCCTCAGCCGGTTGCTTAAAGACGGACACTAGGCAGTAGAGCCTAGCAGACTCAAAGCAGAACTGCAGTAAAACTATTATGCCACATCTTTTTCTTGCTAATGTTTGTCAGGATAACAGGATTAATTAGTTACAGCTTCAAATATGCATACAGTTTGCAGACCCATAAGTAAGGCCCCATTTACACTACCCTTGTTAAACCGAGCCGAGCCGAGACCGGTCCGAGCTTGGATCAGTTAACCAAGCCGAGCCTCGTTCTGACGACCGTTTACACACCATGCTATCCCGGTTGCTCCTCGCCTCCTAGTGACGATCTGCGGTACTACTGCTGTCTGGGATTGAAGGCGGGACCAAGCAAATCAAAACGGCGGCGCCTGTAACATTCAGGATGTTATGGTTGAGTATTATTGTGATATCTCGGTGTTTGCGGAGAGTCAGGGGAAGAAGGCAACCATTGGTGAATTTACTTGAGAGAGACGGCTTTTGGGAAGTGAATGAGACAAACGAACGTCTACTCCGGGTTTACAGATGCCGGAAACGACAGACGCTGAGGTTCATCACACTGCTAAGCAGAATCATCACAGGAAACGTCATGTGGCACGTTAAAGGAAGCTAGTATTATTATGAATATCTGAAATTTGTCTGAATGGAGCGTGAATCGGGACGTGCAGCCAGACATGCCGGAAAAACCGCGGACAGCTGACTGGGATTACGTGGTCTGCTCATGCGCTCTTCGTTATCAGATAACCGGGACAGAAAAAACCTAGGCCAAGACCACATCAGGAACTGGTCTGCATTTAGCGGGGTCCGGTTATGTCTAGCTCGGTTCAGTTCAGTCTGCTGACCATTTACACACGATCGTTATCTCGGTTACCGAGCTCGGACTGGTCTCGGCTCGGTTAAAAAAGGGTAGTGTAAACGGGGTATAAGAGATTGCTGCTTTTCCTTCATGACTGGCTTAGTAGCAGCCGCGCTAAATCCAGCTGGACACACTGGGGCGAGCTGACAGCTAAGGTGTTTCCTTCCGCATGACAAAGGGGTGGATCTGCTGGGAGCCATCCTGAAGCTTTAGTGGATTTGAGTTCAAAGCTGAAGCACAAACGGAATAATCTATTGCCCTGGCCCGCAGTCGATTGCAATGGAAACAAAAGGCCCGTTTACACTACACTTTTTTAACGGAGCTGAGACCAGTCCGAGCTCGGTAACCGAGATAACTGTTGTGTGTAAACGGTCAGCAGACTGAACCGGACCGCGCTAAACATAACCGGACCGCGCTAACTGCAGACCAGTTCCTGAGCAGGTCTCGGCCTGGTTTTTTTTATCCCGGTTACCTGATAACGAAGAGCGCATGAGCAGACCGCGTCATCCCCTTACAGTCAGCTGACTGTCCGCGGTTTTTCCGGCGTGTCTGGCTGCACGTCCCGATTCACACTCCATTCAGACAAATTTCAGACATTCATAATAATACTAGCTTCCTTACCGTGCCACACGGTTTCCAGTGATGATTCTGCTTAGCAGTGTGATGAACCTCAGTGTCTGTTGTTGTTTCCTGCGTCTGTAAATCCCTATTAGACGTTTGTTTGTCTTATCCACGTCTCAAAAACCGACTCTATGCCTAACCATAACATCCTGAATGTTACGGCCGCCGCCATTTTGATTTGCTCGGTCCCGCCTTCAATCCCAGAGAGCGGCAGTACCGCAGATCGTCACTAGGAGGCGAGGAGCAACCAAGAAACCGAGATAACCGAGATAACTCTTGTGTGTAAACGGCTGCATTTATCTCAGTTAACTGATCCAAGCTCGGACTGGTCTCGGCATGGCTCGGTTTTTAGGTGTAGTGTAAACGGGCCTAAAGACAAACACATAAGGACATAGTACTGACTAAGGTGTCACACTAACTTTGTTCTCAACTGCCCCTGCTGCTTCAGTCTCTACAGCAGGGGTCACCAACATGGTGCCCGCAGGCAGCACAACCTTCCTGTGAACTGCAACTAAAATTCAGTTGCTCTTCCATTTTAATAATAATACTTGTATTTACATAGATTTAAAAACAACAAAAGCATTAAAACATATTTATTTTACGTAAGGTTAAAGCGCCGTTCAACTCTTGTAGTTCAAAGGTCAGTACAGGCAGCCCTTCGCATGACACAGTACCGATGAGGTAGCTCTCCGTTTCAGAAAGGTTGGTGATCCCTGCTCTACAGTGACATTAAAAATCAACCAGAAGGAGAATGGTATTTCTCCACATCTTGGAGAGGTCCACCGGCGTGCATCAAGAAGGTCATGCACTCCCCAATATCTGTTGTGGCACATGAGAGTTCCTTGATGGTTTGGAGCATGCACAACAATTATGTGGAGAAACATTGGTTTATTATCATGGTAACACCATACCTGGACCCTCGGTGCTGCCTATGATGTCTGGGAAAGCAGCAGTAAAAACCATTTGCTGCACTCCAGCAACATTCAAAAATTCTTGGGTGTCCAGGACACTGTGAGGCGATCTTAATCGGGTGCGATTTTTTTTTTTTTAAAGCTAAGTACCTTAACTCTAGTTCTAGTTAGATTGTTAAAGCCTTACTGTTACATATGTGAATTTAGTTTTACTGTGTATGTCAAACATTATGTAATATCAATATTACAATATATTTCATAAAATAATCAACATGTTTAAGAAATGCTGAAGGTTTTACTTCTCTCGTGTTTATCTTCCTGAAGACTGATATCCTGTGGCCTTTTTTTTTCATGCCCTGTTTTGTCAGAAAAGTCCAGGTTTTACAGCCTGTGTTTATGTTGTATCAACCACATACTCGTCATACATTTCCCCTGTTGCCAGAATGTAGCCTTGTTTTATTTATTTATTTATTTATTTATTCGAACATGATACAAATATAAAAATAAAATAGTGCACAGTAACAAGAAGTGCATAAGAAAGAAGAGAAAATACAGATTTTTGTTTCAGTTAACATATCATGCTCAAAACGGGGTAGGAAGAAGTGAGAACTTATAAACTCCTACCCCTAAACACTTGAGATTTTAGAGTCCTACTGTCATTAAAAAAAAAAAAAAAAAAATCAAAATCAAAGTGGCAGTTTGAAGTAACAGTTACTAATATTTACCTATACATTTTCCCATTTTATGCTGGTTTATCTTTCTAAACCCTTACACCAAGTTATTATCTTCAATACACACCTTATTGCTTTCTGTCCCCATGTGTATATCTATTGAAAATTACCTCTTTGTACCTTCTTTTGAATTGTGTTAAACTATTGCTTTGTTTTAAATCTTCATGTAACTTATTCCATAACTTTACACCTTTAATTGAAATACAGAAGCTTTTCCTTGTTGTTCAAAAATTGCGGATCTTGAAGATTGAGTGACCCCTTAAGTTATACCCCCCTTCTCTTTCAGAAAACGTGCTCTGTATGTGCTCAGGTAACAACTTCTTTGATACCTTGAACATAAATTGAGCCATTTTAAATTCTACAAGGTCGTCAAATTTGAGAATTCTGGATATTATGAAGAGCGGGTTTGTATGCTCATAATAACCGACATTATGGATGATTCTAATGGCTCGTTTCTGTAGGACGGTTACCGGATGTAAAGAGCTCTTGTAATTAACTCCCCACACTTCACAGCAATATGATAAATATGGTAAAATCAGAGAGTTATATAGAGTATGAAGTGATTTAGCATTCAATACATGTCTAGCTCTGGCCAATATGGATATACTTCTACTGAGTTTACTCTGTAAGTGTTGAATATGAGGTTTCCAACTGATTTTGTCATCTATTATTAAACCGAGGAACTTATTAGTAAAAACCCTTTCTAGAGTTACGTCCTCTATTTGAACTTGAATTTCAATATTTTTATAACAGTTCCCAAAGACCATGAATTTCGTCTTGTCCAAATTTAGGGATAATTTGTTATGGTCAAACCATATCTTTAACTTACTAATCTCTGAAGTGACTGTTGAGAGAATATGCTCTAAATTATCTCCTGAGGCTAGAATATTTGTGTCATCAGCGAATAAGATAAATTTTAATGCATTGGACACTTTACTGATATCATTTATATAAAGATTAAATAAAATTGGTCCCAATACTGATCCTTGTGGTACTCCACAGACAGTCTCCTGCCAATCAGATTCCACATCTCCCAATTTCACAAATTGTTTCCGGCTCTTTAAATAACTCCTCATCCAGTCAGAAACTACTCCCCTAATTCCATAGCGTTCTAATTTTTTAAGTAGGATTTCATGATTTATTGTATCAAAAGCTTTCTTTAAATCTATAAATATCCCTACTGCCAGTTTCTTACTATCTATTGCGTTGGTTATTTCTTCTATTAAGTCAGTTACGGCCAGCGATGTTGACCGGTTTGCTCTGAATCCATATTGACTGCTGATAAGTAGCGAATGTTTTTCTATGAATTGTTCCAGTCTTTTCTTAAAGAGTTTTTCCAGGATTTTAGAAAATTGTGGGAGAAGAGAAACAGGCCTGTAGTTAGTGAAGAGGTGTTTGTTGCCAGTTTTATACATTGGTTTGACCTTCGCTATTTTCATTTTGTTGGGAAATGATCCTGTTTGAAATGATAAATTGCAAATATAAGTTAGTGGTTTAGAGATTCCTTTAATTACTATTTTAATAGTTTTCATGTCCAGATCATCACAGTCAGTGGAAGTCTTATTTGTACAGTTATTCACAATGTTTATGATTTCTTCTTCTAGTACAGGGTTGAGATATAAGGAGCTGGGATTATTCTCAATTAGATATTGCTGAGTTGCAGTTTTTGTAGTCGGTATTTTTTCTGCTAATTGAGGTCCTATATTAACAAAAAATCTATTAAATTTATTGACGACACTTTTCAAATCAGTTATATTCTGTTCATTATCTATAAAATAGTCTGGATATTTGTTATTGTTAACTTTTCTAATGACTCTATTTAAAATATTCCATGTTTCCTTAATGTTGTTTTTATTCCTATCCAGTAATTTATAATAATAGTCCTTTTTACATGTTTTTATAATATTAGTTAACTTATTTTTATATTTCTTATATTTGTTTTCTGATTCAGACGTTCTATGTTTTAGAAATTCTCTATAAAGTTTGTTTTTCTTTTTACATGCCTTTTGTATTCCTTTTGTGATCCACTGTTCATTTTTTTGATTGCTTTTCCTGTTATATTGTTTGATTGGGCAGTGCTTGTTATATAATATTTTAAATATTTTTAAAAATTCATCATATGCTGAATTCACATCATTCATTTTATATATTAATCTCCAATCATAGGCCAACAACTCGGCTTCTAGAGCTCTTAGTGTCTCTTCAGACGTAACCCGTTTGTAATGCGTCTCTATTTTTTGATTGTCTGTTTTGCACTTACAGTCGTAGACTATGAACACTGGTAAGTGATCGGTTATGTCATTCATTAATATTCCACTAGTTAAATTATTTTCCAGCACATTTGTAAAAATATTATCAATTAAGGTAGCGCAGTGCGATGTAATGCGACTGGGCCTGGTGATTTTAGGATACAAGCTTAAACTGAACATGGTGTTAATAAATTCTTCAGTCATTCTATGTCTATTTGGATTGAGAAGGTCAATATTGAAATCCCCACAGAAAAATATTATTTTTTGATTAATTGTTATAAATTTTTCTTCTATCCAGTTGTTGAATACTTCAATGTTTGATCCAGGGGCTCTATAAATGCAACTCACTAAGACATTTTTCCTTTTTTCCATGAGTATTTCTATAGTCACACATTCAAACATGTTGTCCATCACAGTTGACATTGTTTCAATCAACTTATAATTAATCTTCTTATCAACATATAAAGCTACTCCTCCTCCATTTTTGTTTTCTCTGTTCTTACAAACCATTTCATAACCATTGATTTCAAAGTCTATGCCCTTATCACTATTGAGCCAAGTTTCTGATAAGGCAATAACATTGAATGTCTGTGAAAGTTGTTGGAGGTATTGTTTGATGCTGTCAAAATTTGCATAGAGGCTTCTGCTATTAAAGTGAATTATTGACAGCTTTTGTTCCATTTTAATGCTGTTATTGAACTGATCATCACTGTAATAGTGACAACTATCATTGCTGACATTATAGAAGTTGTTATCAGGATCAATGTCAATTTCAATATCTTGCTGATGATAGTTTCTGTGTTGGAATACGGGTAGCTCTATATCCTCATAGGCCGTGATATGTTGCATGTTTCTCATTCAGAAGTGAACGTCAGCTATGTCTGGCTGTCTGTCATACATTGTTGGATAATTTAGGGGTACTAGTACGTGGATGGGTGATCAACTTATCATAACGTAGGTAAGCAATGTCCCCTCTTTGACGTGCTGCTTTTAAGTCCGGCATTAGTTCCGCCCTCCTTTTCCTTACTGCATCCGTGAAGTCTTCGTTAATAAAAATCTTAGATCCCTTAAGTGCCTTGGTGCTCTGCAGAATAGTTGATCTGTCCTTGTATCGTAAAAATTTGACAACAATGGGCCTGGGTCTGTCTCCTCTATGTTTACCGGTGCGGTGAGCTCTCTCAATGTCAACCTTATGTTGAAAGTTTAGCTTTTCATTTAAAATAGTTTTCACTTTCTCCTCAGTCTCAGCCCAAGTCTCATTTGGTGATTCAGGAATTCCATCAAAAACCAAATTATTTCTCCTTGATTGCCCCTCAAGGTACTCCATTTTATCCGTGATAGTCATCATACCCTCACATACTTTAAATATGTCTGACTGCACCGTGTCATTTCGGTCCTTGTGCTTAGCACTTTCTACTTTAATGTCGTCAATGTCTTTCTGTGTAAATTGCAGACTGGTTTTAATGTCCTGTAGTTCTCGTGTCATTGCGTCCATTCTGGTGTTAGTAGTGTCCACAATGATTTTAACAAAACCCTTAAAATTGTCCTGTTGTTGTTGGAGTAACTCCATATACATTTGCTTTTGCTGGCTCAGCAACACTTTGACTTGCGTGAGTGATACATAGTCCTCATCTTGTCTCCCGTCGGTCTTGGATCCTTTTGGAGGCATTATTTTGCTTCTTTTTTAAGCGAGACCCGTGGAAAATGGCGACGCCTGTCCAAACGCTGTTTCCTGATGTTGTGACAGATCCTAATCTAATCTAGACTGTCCTCCCGACTGAACAAACAGGCTTGTTCATAATGCAATGAGCTCTGAGTCAGTAAGGCTGGCAGAAAAGGAGGCAGAATTCATTTTGCTTTGATGTATTGGGAGTCATCATGGGAATGGATGCGGCCATGAAGCTTAGCAGCATAAAACTGTCTCGGTGATTGACTGCGGCAATTGAGAGCAGGTGACATTGTAACCAAGCTTTTCGAGAGGTGGCACATTTTGCATTTGTTACGAACGGCAGCCTTTGTATTCCGGAGGCCTCTGGTTCCTGTCGGGTTTTCACCTGAAGTTAACAGGAAATAACTCTTGCAGTGTTACATCCATAATTTTGTTGGTTTTCCTGACCAAGAATGAAGAATTGTTACTGTGTCGAGAAGAAATCTTTCATTTGTCACATCTAGGCAAGACTGTTGTGTTAATTAGCATGTCCCAGAATAGTTCCAGTATTCAAAAAAAAAAAAAGGCAGAACCACAGCAAGCAGGTGTTAATTACTTTGTTTCTTTACCACCTTGTAGTTTTGCGACCAAAACTTTTGTAGGCTCAAACAGAAATGCATTTCAAGGGTCTTTTTTATGCCGGTGGCCGACGGGTACAAAACGTTGAACGTGCCACAAATGGCCACATGCTCTGCTGACACATGAATGATGCAAACTCCGAAACACACATATACAAAAAGATTAATTCTGCAAAAGCAAAATACTGCAATCACAGAAAATAAAAGCAAAAGGAAAAACGTTGCAATTACCGAAAATGACACCAAGTAAAAAGCTGCAAACCGCGTAGAAAAACGTACTGTAAGTGCACCAGACCACTAGGGGGAGTAGGGATATTCAGCGGAGACAAGCGCTGTGATACTACGTACATAAATATGCTGATGTTCAATAATATTGTAAAAGATTACGGCCACATGTTTTGAAACGACACAAATACAAAAGTAGCTTAACTGAGCTAGCTTTTGGTTCCTTTGGCAGTGTGGGCAGGTGCCATGTCCTGCTGGAAAATAAAATCAGCATCTCCACACAGCTTGTCTGCAGAGACAAGCATGAAGTGTTCTCCTCTGCAGTGGACCAACACCAGCAGATGACATGGCACCCCAAACCATCGCTGACTGTGGAAACGTCACGCTGGATTTCAAGCAATGCAGATTCTGTGCCTCTCCACTTGTCCTCCAGGCTCTGGGTCCTTGATTTCCAAATTAAATGCAAACTTTGTTTTCATCTTAGAAGAGGGCTTTGAGCCACTGAGCAAGAGTCCAGTCTCTAGTTCAGAAGTTGCTTGACATGACGAATGCAACATTTGTAGCCCATTAGTTGTCTCTGTGTATGGTGGCTCTTGATCCACCGGCTCCAGCCTCAGTCCAGTCCTTGTGAAGCTCCACCAAATTCTTGGACAGATTTTACTTGACGATCCTCTTAAGGCTGCGGTTCCCCCTGTTGTTGGTGCACCTACACTTCTTCCTTCCACTCAATTTTCCATTAATATGCTTGGATACAGAACTCTGCGAACAACCAGCATCTTCAGCAGTGACCTTTTGTGGCTTACCCTCCTTGTTGATGACTGTTCTGTGGAAATCTGTCCAGTAAGTGACGCCCTCTGACACAGAGTGAGAGATTGTCTACAGGTTCAGGACATTTTTGCAGGTGTTTTGAGTGGATTAGCTGATTAGGGTGTGACTAATATCACACTATTACGCAACATTAAGACTTTTTGATAAGTACCTGTACTGTACACACTGTATTCCAAAAACATGTACCTCATGTACATAACATAATATATATATATATATATATATATATATATATATATATATATATATATATATATATATATATATATATATATATATATATATATATATTGTGCACTTATTCCAGCTTCCTCATTATCTGCACCCATCGTCCTGTGGACATGTATGTTTGTATGTGTATGTGTACCTCTACATCACTTCCATCTCTGACATGTACATAATGATAACAATAATGTACATAATATATACTCTAGCAGTCTTTACACTCTGTTCATTGCACCATTGCATTATTGTCTAATTTTGCCTACTTGTTTATAGTGCGTTCATATGTGTTGTCTATACTGCAGACTGTATTTGATTTTTATCACTGCATTATTGTGTTATTATATCATTATATAAGTGAGCACATTGTGGTCATTGTACAATCTAAAAATCCTCATAAGACACAGACCTGGTAAATAAAGCTGATTCTGATTCTGATCTGGACGTGATCAGAAATCATGGGAGCCTTTTGGAAATCTTAAGGTTCTGGGGAATACAAACGAAAACTGATGCTTACAGTTAGCATCGGTAACAGAGCTAATTGTGCCAACCATTAATACAAGATGCTGAAGCTGGTTTAAAATATAAACTCCAAGTTGTTGTGTCAGTTTATTCGCAACTTCTCTCTCCAGCGACTGGTAGGACATCTTTTCTGTATCGTCATATTCCATAAATTAAAATTTGCATTTCTAAGAGCATTTTTATTGGTCTGTTGCAATATTCTAACTTTAAATCCTATTTTTTTATTAGCTGGAGGTGAAAATAATCCTTTAGTTTCCTTTAGTGAACTGAGTTAACTTTTCAATAATATTCTAATGTATGAAATATGAATTTAATTGATTAATGACTGCACAGAAGATTAGTTGATCTCGACTCTGGCAAATAGAAATCGAGTCAGCTAAAAATAATTTAATTTGTCATCGTTGTAACAAATATTATTGCAAGTATGAAAAAATATTTCAAATTTAAAAGTATATATATTCTGAAATCTGTAAAATCTTCCAGACTAAATTGAATAAATGTGACTGTTAGCTTTCATATATAAAGATGCTGCTATGAAATGTAAATTCACAAATATTATTTTATATTTGTCAGTGTATTAAAATATATTATCAGAATCTGCAGCCATCATTATGTTGACCTAAGTGAGCAGAGTCTATTACATCAATAAAGCATTACAGCAAAACAAGCTGGCTTTCTGACATTTTCTTCATACAAATGATGAGTGGATCAAACTTTAAATTCCAGCGTGAATAACAAGCCCACAAGCTCCTCTGAAACACACTCAAACAAAGCTCTCAGCCAAGAAAGCTGCTGTGTGGTTGTTCTACACGATCCCAGCAACATCTAGTATGAAAATGAGTGTTTTGCACTGCACAGAAAAAAAAAAAAATCTGAAGAAAACATTCAAATGAGTTTGTATAACTGTAGGCAATTTAGATTTATCTGCTGAATGTCAGTCAGTTTGAAAATAACAGCACCATCATTCAAAACCATTCAAATGATCTCCATTATCTTGTGAATGACTGCACACATACAATATATTCTTATCTGCAGTTTTGCTTCAAGTGAATTCCATTAAATTTAAGCAAAACAGTTCCTTTATCATGGTATTTTTTTAGGCTTATAACTCTGTTTTTCAACTACACTGTAAACAGATTTTTGACAATCTAGTATCTAAATATGTTGATGTTTATTTGACTGAATCTGCCTAAATAAAAGTGTATGTTTGTATCTGCTGGTAAAAAATAGAAATAGTGAAGAAGCACTGTATAGGTCCTGCAGGATCTGTCCTCTCACGTCCTGCTGAGAGGAGATTATTCTCAGGCCAAAGGTCACTAACACCCACGTACGCTCGCACAGCTGACCAGGGATCAGATGAGAAGATAGATTTTTTATTTCAAATTGTCTGAGGGGGAATGTTTATCCTGTATACAGTACCAATTCTACCCATCCTGCTGTTTAAACTCACAGAAATGACTTTCTCTACAAGATTTTACAAACTGAAAATTGTGAAAATTGGTCTTTGTACATCCAAAGTGAAGCTGCTTTGGGCGATAGCCTTCACAGCTTTGGGGAATAAGCTGTTTTACAGTCTATTAGTTTTTGATGTAATGTTCCTGAATTGTTTACCTGATGGAAGTGGGGCAAACAGTGCATTGTCTGAGTGGGTGGGATGTCGCATATGTAGCATTAACATATGCCACAATCCCCTGTGCTAACCTCACCACACATGCTAAATCCTACCTCTCCTTTGCAGCTCCTATACCACACTTTCACGCTGAGACACAAGATGCTTTTGATTGTAGCTCTTTGAAAGTTTATCAGGTTTATAGGGTTCTCTTTTTCACCTCGGGAATATTTCCAAAATTAGAAATATTCTGTCTAGGAGTGATGCTGAAAAATTAGTCCATGCATTTGTTACTTCAAGGCTGGACTATTGTAATTCTTTACTATCAGGAAGTCCACAAAATGCAGTTCAAAGTCTTCAGCTGATCCAAAATGCTGCAGCAAGAGTTCTGATGAAAATCAACAAGAGGGATCATATTTCTCCTATTTTAGCTTCCCTTCATGGGCTTCCAGTTAAATCAATAATAGAATTTAAAATTCTCCTTCTCTTGTATAAAGCTAATAATCAAGTCCTATCATACGTCAGAGACCTGATAGCTCCATATGTTCTCCTGAATCAGCTGAAAAATGTCACTGGGGAGAGGGATGTCTGGGTTTCTCTCCTGAACCTGCTGCCCTTGTGACCTGATATCAGATAAGCAGCGGATGGATGGATGGATGGATGGATGGATGGATGGATGGATGGATGGATGGATGGATGGATGCATGGATGGATGCATGGATGGATGCATGGATGGATGGATGGATGGATGGATGGATGGATGGATGGATGGATGGATCTTTGTGAAGAGGTTTAACTAAAGTGATAAAATATTCAGTTCCGAGCAATTTTGGAAAAGGTTAGTTTGGATAGCTAGTTTTCTTTAAGATAATCATCAATTTTTTATATTTTATTTAGTTACTTCTATCTGCTAAAAAAATTGTCTGATGATTTGAAATATTGAAAAATTAAATAAATTGCATGGCACTTTTTCACACCATGGATAGCTCTAAAAAAAATAAAATGAAACCGTGAAAAATAGTCAAAGTCAAAAGGAAGAAAAATATACTACAGGAAGCTTGGAAGAGGTATTGAGTATGACCACTTGAAAGAAAGTCTGTGTTTTTTTCCCCACCAAAATACATAAAAAAGTAGCGATTATCCATGATATGTTCAATAATAAATGGTAGAAACTGGAGTTTACTAATGATGATTTATTCCACTCCTTGAAGCTCCACTTCAAAAGGACTGAGTGACGCTCCCATCAGCGTCTATCTTACTCAACTACATGCTGACCCGGTAAGTAACTTCTGTGAAGTTCTCTTTCTAAGCGCGTCGCTTCAAGACACTTTGCATCTGTGCTGAGGAGCGCCTGAAATGAAGAGTGGTGGTGATCAGGGGCTGCAGGCACAAACTGACAGGGCTGGATGAAATATAAAGTCCAACGCTCCAGAGGGGTCCAGGCTTAGCAAAGAGATTACATTCTTCCATCTTCATGCCCCCACCCTCAGGCTCCAGCTCCTGTGATATTGGCCCACCACAGGCGGGCGAAAGTAAAGAAAATTGAGAGAAAGTGCAGAAGTAGCAGCTGTGTGGTACCTGAGCTCAGATGTTGAAGGATTGCGGTTATATTGCATCTTTATTCCATTTCATTTAAAGCTGAACCTCCCAAGGTTACATTTTACATCGCTTTTCATTATTTTTTTTCCCTTGCCTTGATATTGATCTACGATGATCTTTATGATCTCCCTGCTAATCTCATCCTGTCGGCTTCCTTTTCCTATTGCATTTGAAACCAATAAAAACGAAGACAGGGCAATCATATCATTTTAATACTGTAGCTTTTTTTGTAAGTGTCAGAGGAGACCTGCACGGGGAGAATAGATGTTTTCATAAAGTTGTAAAATGTCTGACTCTCAGATGTAGGATGTGCTGCAGGAACATTATCCTACACCGCTTGTAAGGCATGAATATTTCATAGAAATATAAAACAGCAAACTGCAGAGTGAAAGGATAGGAAATGTAAAAAAAAAAAAAAAAAAATTAACCAAATAATATCACCTTACATCCCCAAAGGCACTCACTCTGCTTCCAATCCAATTTCCCAAAAAGACTTAAGCTTTATGATCCAGCTGAGGTACAAAGACCAGGAGAGGAGGAACTGAAACATTATGAGAAAGTTACAGCCCTGCAGGGCTTTCTACCAAGCAAGCAGGTTCTGTGTTGGACATAAATCTGAAATATCACATAGGTTTTTATTTTTTATTTTTAGGATACAGTGAGTTATTATTTTTATAACAGCCAGAGCAACTTTCAAGCCTGTGAGGCTTGATGAATGCATCACAATAGTGGCTATTATTTATTTGTAGCTGAAGCTAGACTTAAATATGATACTCAGAAGAAAAAAAAAAGAAAAAAAAACTCAGGTTGGGAGATACAATATCCCTAACCGATAGATACTGTGTAACCTATCTTATTCTTTAATGATTCATCCGAAATCTTCTGTCTACCACTCCAGCTATCACAAGTAATGGAACTCATAAGAGCGCAATTTTTTTAAAGGGGACCATCTGGGTTGGCCACAGTTCCAGTTAGATGAACACTAATCATCTGCATCAGTTTGGGACTCTCAATAATTTATTTAAACTGTTAAAGTCTTTAACCTTTAACATTTTTGCTAATGACTATTTGCACACTTTTTAACTTCTGTGAGAAGAAGCCTGATACATTCATACAATTTCACTGTGTTTTACATTATTCAGTAACATTACATCTATGAGCCTTTTTTTAACTTGAACATTTAAATCTTACACGTTTGTGACTATTTGCACACTTTAATTTCTCCAGGAATGTTTGTCTATTACATTCATGCAATCATGCAGTATTTTACATCATCCTATAAACTCACTGCTACCTGTCTTTCCGACTTGAGCTGCAGTTAATGTGAACATTTCAGTTTTTGCTAGTGACTATTTGCAAATTTTTTTTACTTCTATGGAAATGTTTGTCAGATAAATTCACTCAATTACATAGTAATTCACAATAAGTTACATTCTTTAAATGTAACTGATATATTTTTTCCTGACCCTAGATCTGTACAAGTCATGGATGGATGGAGGGAAGGTGAGCCCCAAAGATCTTCTCCACATACCTAATTGTTTATTACAGATAAACCTCCTACTGTTCTCCAATTTGCACTGTTAGCTATGACATCATCCGTCTGTGTATAGAAAGCAAAAGTGTCCTTTTCTTTTCTTGTTTTTTTTTTCCCTTCAGGTTTGGTTCAAGGTTTATGAATATTAAAATTATATTTCGATTTGACCCCCTCTGTTCATAATGGTCTTTAATAATGATCTTGTCACTCTTCAGTTTTTCCTAGACTTCCAGAGGAGATAGATCATCCTCTATTACCATATACCATAGAAAGTACTCCTGGGTCAATGTGAGCTTCTGTGCTTTCTGTGTCTCTGCTCTGTTTTCTCTAAGCCCCAGTGGGTCGAAGCAGATGAGCGTTCACACTGAGCCTGGTTCTGGTTCTGCTGGAGGTTCTCCTCCCTGTTAAAGGGGAGTTTTCCTCTCCACTGTCGCTTCATGCTTGCTCAGTATGACGGATTTGTCATGGGTTACACAGTTCTTGGTTTTTGTATTTATGCTGATTCTGTCTCGTTTTCTTGTTGCTCTCTCTCGCCCCCTGTTGCCACTAGCTCTCTCTCTCTCCTCAGTTTCTCTCCCTGCTCCTTCTCCACACCTGTGTCCAATTTACCAATCTTCTCCTGCCATTGTTCCTGTTCCTTTCCTCACAGTATTTAAGCTCCTCTCTTTTCTCCACTCCCTGCTGGTCTCATGTGTTTTTGGCCATTCCGGTTTCAAGCACTAAGTTTTAATCGCCAAATTGATTCTAGAACTCAACTTAAAAACAATCTGCCAAGGGCAGAGAAACCCTTTTCTGTAAAAGAGGCACAGACATGAACACACTGTAAAAACAAGAACATGTACAGAAAGTCTAATCTGGTGAAAACGGAATCTAAACCCTTAATCTAAAGATATTCATATAATCCAGAATACTCCTACTTGATTGACTGACACACTCTGAAAATCTCCAAACTTCAGAAGGGGATGAAAAACGTATGACAGTAAAGGACATTTGAGGAAGTGTTGTTCCTGTTGCTGAAGTGTGGTGCTTCCATCCACCCATGATAATTAGGCTGATGGCGCTGTCACACACACTTAAGGATCAGATTTGTTTTTCTGACAGACAAGCAGGAGAGGGAAGGACATAAGGAAGAGGAGGCGACGGAGGAACAAGTCTGGCACCTTTTCTGTTGCCCATATGCTGTCTTCTGTTGAGAAAAGGTTCCAGGTTTCTGCTGCTGATATTAAGCCTAAATATTATCATCATAGCCTTTTTCTTCACCCCCATCAATACTTTTCAAAAACAGATGGGTATTTTAGAAGCTCTGAATCATGAAGAATAGGTACCAAAAACAACTGAGTAATTCTCTGTTGATATTTTTTTTTTATGTAAATTGAACAAAAGCACAATATATTTGATTGATTGGGTTTTAGGGGAATGATGGCTTTGTTCAATACACAAGCATGTTCAAATTGCATCTTTCTAAATGTTCTTTTTTTTAGTGTGAAAGTATTCATGTGAGAGCTTCAAAGTAAAACCTGGCTAAATCTACAAAGCAATGCAGATTGCTCACTTGTTGCACATGTTTCGCGTGTGTCATCTGTTTCATTTCTGCATTTGATTTGTGAAACAGATTGGACCAAATGCTCACACGGAAACATACCGATCTATTCCAGCAGATTAATCTGCTGTTTTTTTCCCACCCACCTGTTTTCCTCTTTGCTCTTTATTGTCTGCTCTTTGCCCGCTTAACTGCCCCTCGAGGATAAATAAAGTTCTTTTTTTTCCTGATTCTGACAAGCAATTAGCATTTATTGTTGCATCAGGCTCTCTCTTAAGCTACAGCCACATCGCAGAAGTGATAGAACAGACAGAGAAATTTCCTGACAACGAGCTCTGAGTCCTGAAAAGATGGAGATCCTCCTTAAAAAACTCAAAGAACAACCATATCAAGGAGGAACCACATTCAGAAAGCTGTTTCCAGATCAGTAAGTGAAGAGGATGTTTCACCACTCCTGATTGTAAAAGAGGGTCAAATTATTCATTATATTATCTAATTTGCTTAAAAGTAAAAAAAATAATAATTAATGTAAAACCTATTACATTGTAAAATTGTTACCATATTGTTTGGACTATAGGGCACACTTAAATTTTTTTTTTTTTCTCAAAAGTTGATGGTGCGCCTTATAATCCGTTGCGCCTTATAGCTGATTACTGGACGATTTTATGTGGTACAATGCACTCAATAATCTGTTAAGATGTGTAAGTACGACTTTGGTGAGCAACGAAGCCGCTCCGCTCAATGGATATTAGGAGCATTACGGTACACTGTGTCACTATCTGATCGGACCCCTGAGCTGTCTACAAGACTGCCTGACTGTAATGTCTAAACTACAAATGCATTTATGTAAGGCAGCCGTCGCTTGAAGTATGCCCTAGCAACAATAAACCTAGTAAGTTAATTTAAAAGTTATGTTTTTCCAAAAAAAGGTAAAAAACATAGCAACTGGACTTGTTTTCCATAGTAGAAGACGTTTCGCTTCCTCTCCAGGAAGCTTTCTCAATTCAAAAAGTCTGGAGTAATGTGGAGTAACAAAGCTTGTTACTTTTTTTTGGAATGACCATGACCTGGATGACTGAGAATCTTCACCAGCAAAAAGTTATGTTTATTTTGGCCTTATGTTAGAAACAGGGCAGTGTAGTCCAGCTACTTTGTCCTCCAGTCAGAGACGGCTAGCTCGCTCTCTCAGAACAGAGCTGTGTACGTGAAGGGGAGGAGTGATATTTACCCACTTGGAAAGAATATTTAGTGCGCCTTATAATCCGGTGCATATTACGGTCCGAAAAATATGGTGTTTGTAGTCGATACAAATCCCTCTCCTGTTCCTTTACTGTTAGAATTCAGTAGACAGTTTTTATTTCATGCAACCTACATGTTGATAACAGCAGAAGCCTCTTAGATCGCAACACGTTCTGCTTTTGCCATAATTTCCACGGAAAAAAACTTTACATGGATCTGTTTTCCTATAAATGCGTACAAAGTGTCTCGTTTAATAGTGAACAATTTACACCTTGGCTCTAAAGCCGATGCTTTCTCTCTCTTCTTGCGCTAGTGATGCCAAAGTTCCCAGCTTTAGTCACGCATCTTAGTGGAATTTCTGCAAAGCGGGAATTCAGTTTTGAACACAAAACAACAATTTAGCCTTTTGTTATTACAGTGAAAAAATTGCTATAATGTGACAAACTTTTTAAGCCGCTCAGTTATTCTTTTTTCTTCTTTCAATAAACAGTATTTCCTTATAATCTCTTATAATCTCATAGTTTTCCTGGACCCTCTGCGGTACGTGTGACATGACGGCTAATTTTTCAGTCTGCTTTAAAAGGACAAGTGTAGGGAAGACAAAAATAAGAAATAAGCACTCATGTCTTTATGGGACAGAAGAAGAAATCCAGCATCTTTGAACGGGACCAGATCGGAGATCATCCTTCAAACGCCTGTTGCCAAGTTTCCGGTCAAGAGATCTTTGTAAATCCCTCTGTGGGGTTTAAAACCATATTTTGAATCTACAATCAACAGTAGTTGTATTGTTCCAATTAACTATGTACTGTATTTGACAGTGAAGCAGAGATAATGAAAAGAAAACCACACAGACAGAAAGAGACTGAATCGACCGACCCCAGGTGTATGCCTCCCATGATGCTCTCCTTCCGTCCTCACCGTGGAGCATAATTAGACATCTGATCTTCCTACCACCGCGCCACCCCTGTGTAGATTACAGGTTTCATATCATTACCTTCTGATGAAAGACTGTTCAGTCAGCCATTACTGCCTGGTCTCTTGTAAGAATGTTATTTCTTCTGTTTCCTCCCCATTACTCTCCCCCTCTTGCCGTTTTTTTTCTTCTTCTTCTTATCCTCCCTCCCTCCCTCCCTTTCCCTCTGCATTCACAAAAGGAGTCCAAAAATCAAAGGATTAATTCAGCGTCATTGGTTTGAAGCAATTAACTGCTGTTCCAGTTAATCCCCAGAGTTATGCCTCATATCCAGAAATTGGCCACTGAGGACGTGCAGTTTTGCCCACATTTCATTGTTTTGCCTGGCGAATGAAGCCGAAAGAGCCTTTATTTATTCAGAAAAAAAAGGGGAATAATGTAGTTTTTCGAGCGCTTTGATGAATAAAAGAAGTCTAAAACTTTGAATAATTAAGAGGCTTTATGTTTGTATTTTAATACCTCCGTGCATGCATTTTCAGCAGCATTGATTATTAATCCTCCACATTCATCGGGCATAATTAAAGTAAGAACTCCACTTATTCAATATAAAGCCAACCAATTTGCGAAACTTATTGGCTCTTACAGATTTGGCTTCAGGTTTTCATTGCTGTTCCTCATGAGAAATCTGGCTGTACGTTTTAATAAGCGCCCCATATCCCCGATTTTCCACACTGGGATTAATATTGTCACAGCTCAAAGAGAAGTTGAATCATTTAGGCTGGCATTTAACACTTTAATGAATGTTTTATGCTCTGGGGGAAGATTTATTATGACATTCATCTGAAAAGTGGCATAAGCTGCTGCTCCAGCCGCTCTCAGGGCAAACGCTGCGGTTTATTTGTGTAGTAACCACTAGCTAACACCAGGGGGAGCAATAAGATCATGTGTTTGAAGCCGTCTCATATTAAAACACACTTTGACTTGGACTGAATTTTTATGAACCCTTGCAGTTATGCAACATGGCAAGTCAAAACTTTTGCCTTACCGGAAGAGCTGACTAAGACGTAAGAGAAATGGAAGTTTTGAGTAGAAAAACAACATCCTGAGTCAAGGTCAACCGCGTAGTGCAGAAAGACGAAAGCTGTTAAATCACAGATTATATAAAAACTAGCTGAAATGGATCAGTAATTGTTGAAAGCAGACACTGGTGTTGCACATTGGGAGTGATTGTGCTTGACAGGCCTGTTATCTGAATGTCCATGAGCCTGCAGTGCCTCACAAAAGTATTCATACCCCTTCAAATCTATCATATTACAACTATGAACTGAAATGGGTTTTAGGTCGTATGTGATAGACACAAAGTTGTAATTTGTTGTGAATTGAAAGCAATAGATTTTTTTCTTATAAATTTTTCAAAGAGCGATCTGAAAAAAAAATATTTTTGTAATACAACCACGTTTTTCTGGTATTACAGTTACAATTTGTTTATAGTATGCTGTTGTTTTTTACTTGTTTTTTCACATCTAGGGGGCTGCCTGTACCTTGAGATGGAGCAGCTGTCAAGTGAAGTTGGTTTGTGTAGCACATTTAAGCAGCAAGGCGGTTCAGAGTGCTTTACATCATAAAAACATAAATACATCATAAACACGTCCAAACGGTCACCGGTTGTGAGACCAGTAACAAACATTAAATTGTATAAAGTGAAAACGTCGATACACATTAAATTTGTTGGTCAGTGTTCCTGTTATTATGGGTAGAAAGCAACTCTAAACAGGTGGGTTTTCAGTCTGGATTTAAAGGAACTTTTGCAGCTTACTGGAAGTTTGTTCCAGATCAGTGGAGCATAGGAACTAAATGCTGCTTCTCCGTGTTTGGTTCTGGTTCTGGATCTGCAGCGTAGACCAGATCCAGAAGATCTGAGTGGTCAGGAGGGTTGATGCAACAACAACAGGTCTTTAATGTATTTTGCTGTTAAGGGATTTATAGAAGTATTTTTGAAGTCTATTCTATGAGCTACAGGGAGCCAGTGGAAGGACTTTAGAATCAGGGTGATGTGCTCAATCTTCCTGGTTTCAGTGAGAACATGAGAACTGTAACCCTTCTTCTTGCCGCTCTTCCTTAGAAGCCGGTTTTGTGGAGTGCACAGCTAATGTTGTCTTATGAACAGATTTTACCACCTGAGCTGTAGATCTCTGGAGCTGTCCGGATTTACCAGAACCGTCCTGACTGCCTCACTTCCGTCAGTTTAAGCCAAGGCCATTTCTTGATACGTTTTTTATTGCATGGTAAATCATTTCACAGCTTGGGATACTGTTAAAATTATCTTCCTGCTTTGTTACACATACGTAGGTTGCCTCTATTTACTGATGAGGCAGGTTCTGAACGCACTTAATTTCTGAATAGAATTAAGGGAAATCAGAGCAAATATGGATAAAATATGCCCAACCGAGCTACTTTTAGTAGATTTTGAAAACACTGTGCATAACCTTTCTTCCCTTTTAACTATGCACTACTTCTTTGTAATTCTCTTTCAGATGATGTCTAAAGAGGAGAAGTTCTTATGTTGCAATATGCTTAAAAGTGAAAGGGGTGAAGTATGAATACTTTTTGCAAGGCGCTAAACACATCAGAAGCCCCTTTTTTGTCTTTAAACGATAAACAGCACTGAAACACAGCTAAATTGAAAATGACTTGGATTATTGGCCTCCTGACATGCATTATCCTGTCCCTGGCTGCTCTTGGTCTACCTGGCAGCGCTCTCTCAATGTTTGCTTGTGTTTGTCGGTAAGGAAATTATGCATCTCTTTAAACTGAGTGTCGTGAAATAAATAAAGGGCAGAAGCGGCCATATTTCTGTGACTTCAGAGAGAGACTGAAGGTCGTGGAAAGCGTAGCTGAAGTCGTAACTCGACATGCAGCCTTCACATTTGGTTAGTGGTGACAGCCGCTTAATTAGCGGTCCTATTTTTAATCCACATTTCCGTTTTCTCTCGTAGCTTTAAAGGCATCAGTCTGAGTCGGGAAGTGATTGTCAAGTGGGAGCAGAATGCGCTGTTGATGAGGAACCAAAGGGCGAGCAGTAAAATGTTATCACAAGTGCTTTCTACAGCCTGATATTTGCTCTGACTCTGCAGCTGTGATCACATGATTACTACCCTTCAATGACTGATTACATTTGCTTCAGCAAGCACTATTCCTCTGTAATTATGAGTGGGCACAAACAATAATATTTGATTTAAAGTTTTACTCTGTGTGGCGTAAGTGTTTCATGCTTTTGCTGCCTGAATGATATTAATTCTGCCTGAACTTGACTGTTATTTTCACTGGACCGGATTAAACTTGTTCATTTAAATCAAACCTTATTTAATTAAACCTTATTGAAGTAAATATGGTGAAGTGAAATTAATTTATTTGGTTATGAGTGTGTTTACTCTGGTCAAGTGTCCTCTGATGGCTTTTGTGCTGAATCGCTGTTAACTGCATTGAAAAGAATTTAACTGAGCTCAGCGGAACTAAACTGAAAATAATTTCAATTTAGTTGAATTTAAATGAACTGAGTTGAATAGAACTGAACAGAATTAAACTGCAGGAAAGTGAGCTAAATTCAACGGATTTAGAACTAAACTGCACTAAATTTTAACTGAAATTACTTTTATTGAATTGAACTGAATTAGCCTGACACTAACTGAATGAAAATAAACTGAGTTGAACTGACATTTACTAAGTTGTACTGAATTAAACTGCATTACCCTGACAGAACTGAATTGAATTAATTACAAATTAACCACAGTTCAAGTCAATTCAGCACATTGAATTGAATTGAACTGAATCACCCTGACATAAGCAGAATTGAAATAAACTGTTTTGAACTGAAACTTACTGAATTGTTCGCTAAACTAAATTGAACTGAACTGAACTAAACTGACTTGAAGTGACCACGTTAAACTGAATTAAATTTATCTGAATTAAGCACAGTTACAGTTAGCTAAATTGAAATTAACTGATTTCAATTTAGCTGAACTGAGCTGAACTGCATTGATTTGAATTGAACTAAATTTAACTAAATTGATTCACATATAAAGACTCTAACATATATAACACCTAGAAAAAATATACCTGGTCAATGTAATTCTTGACATACTATTAATTGTTATATTGCATAGTCAATATATCTGTTTTGTCATTTTTTATTCTTATTGTTGAAGTGTAGATAACATTATCCAATAGAATTCATCTGAATTGAAATGAATTGAACTGAATTGAATTAAATTGAGCTATACTGAACTGATAAGAACTGAACTGAATTCATTTCATTTAACTCATTTGATTGAATTTACGTTGTCAAAACGTAGTGAAAGGCTTTTGCACAAAACAAAAGGGCATACGGCTAATAGATAGATATTATCTGCTAATTGACAAACAATAAAGAAAACCCAGACGCAACAAATTCATCTGCACCCACAGATAATCACAAATTAAGACATGACAGGATAAAACTATCACTTTTATTTGTCCTCTGACCTGGATAAAAATAAAAAGCAACAGACTGACTCATTTAGTTCTGAGAAGTGGTCAGGTCCCAGAAGAGCAACAGAAATGAAATTATCTGAAATTCCCTTTTTAGATGCTTTTCGGAACAAAGGTCAGAGCTCTTAGAGATGCCTTTAAGAAAAAGAAACATGTCATTTATTCCTCTTTGTTTGTTGCCACTTTTCTCCCAACAGGTTTTACTTGATCCCATTGTCTTCATTTCCAGTTTGTCAGACCCTGTGCCTAGAACAAATTACTCACGCCGAGCAGGACGAACCCAACCAGGTTATCCCGACTTAAAAGACGGAGCAGCAGCCACACCTAGAAGTCTTGAAATATTTGTGGCTGAAACATTTCAGCGAGGAATACTGTTCGTCTTTTCTTGTGCTGTGTGTGAATTCAAAACATTTCTGAAGAAAGCAATGTTTAAAAATATTATTTCTCATCAAAAGTATCCAAAAGTTTTATGTGACTGTTCAGCAGTTTGGGACATATTTCTTTATACAGACCATGATAGCTTAAAATGTTGCCCGTAAAGGTATGATTTGGATGCTGCCACACTTAGCATGCAGTTTTATACAGTGCAGAAAGTATTTCACTGCTCTAATTACATAACTTTAGCATGACAGGTACCAGGTAAATGTTTTACACCTGCAAGCTGTAAGGTGTGAGTGCATTAAACTACACCAGAAGTGGGTCTTTTTTATTTTTAGCCTTATTTATTTTGTCCTCCACATTTCTCTTTTATTTTCAAGGAATTAACTAAAAATAAATGGGTAAAAAAAAAATTCCAAAATGCATTTTGCCTCGTATCTGTTTTCATATGTGTACCTTCAATAAAGGCAATTTAATAAAAGTAATGGCTAAATTATTAACGATGTCCAAGTGAATGTTACTTATGATTTTTTTACTGTGTTTAAATGTTTAGTGATTAACAGTAAAAAATAATAATTTGTAATTCCATTTTGCAACATTGACCTATTTGAGCCTTGTGAGCACAATGCTGCAGACAGAAACAATGCAAAATGAGAGCAGCAACAATGCGGGGTATGCAGCCTGGAGAAAACATTATCATAAGTTGAATGTGCTTTAAAGGATGCTCTGGGTTTCTTGAACAAGGTCAGACCAGTTGTTTTGGGGTTTTTTATTGCATATCTGACATGCAGAGAGTTCTTAAATGTTAAACTATAACAGCGTAAACTTACTCCCTTATCCTAGAGGTGATTGGTCGAGAGGCGGGGTACACCCTGGACAGATCGCCAGTCCGTCACAGGGCAGCAGAGAGACACACGGCACAAACAACCATGCATAAAATAAACATTCTTTTCCAAAATTTTGATTGCATAATGTCACTGGGTGTTGCTTTAATTCGTCTTCTTCGAGTCAGGAGCTGCTATGGCTAGAGGTGCCTGAGAATATGAGCGTATTGTTATCAATGATCAAATAAGAAAAAACAGCCGAGCAAAAGAATTTCTTCTGACAACATAAATATGATGCCAAAAGTCATTCTTGTATTTATAGTTTTTTTTTGTGGTCATGAAGCCCTATAATAAATCACTACGGTGATATTTACTTTTTTTTTTTTTTTTCTGAACTGTTGGCGAAACACGAGCGGTTACGTTCTCCTGAGGTCACCATCAAAGATGCAGAGTCGTTTAAAGTCATGCCTCCTGATTCAGTCGGCAACCAAAATTCTGTCAAAGTGCATAAACTACACACAGCTCTGAGAAAAACGTTCAGTATTTTCAGATAGTCTCTGTATTCTCGATCACTTCTGTCATCCTCCCCCCCTAAACTGCAAATTATACGCCTGGGAAGTCCCAGTAAACCGTTAATTAGAGAACAGCCTTGTTCCCAGACCACCACCACTCCAGACTTTGCGACGATGCACACCCACACAGGTCGGGACAGATCCTTTCTGGACTTCTGCACAGATTGTTGACAGCAGCATGACAGGCAGCCATTTGATTAATGGCACTGAAAGACAGTACAGATGGTTCTCTGATTTAAAGGGTGAGCAGGGATGGATGCACGGAGGGCACTTTCTACGAGCGTTAGCTCTCAGGAGCTGCTGGTCAAACTAATGGCGAAAGGCTCCTTTTAATTTCAGTCTTTCTTAGCAGGAGGTCATGGAACAAGGTTGGACTGGCAGATGTCTAGAAAATGTTTTGTTTTTTTAGAGAAAAGGGACTTCAATTATCACATCTTTTTATTCTTAAATGTAATTCACAACTGGTATATTTCTTCCAGTCTCTCTTTCAGTTTGACATAGGCAATCTTTATTAAAGCTGCATCTATCCATCCATCAATCGTTACAGTTTGAATCTGGACTTATATAATAGACTTATAAGGACTATTTGCACTAGATGAACCAAACTTCAAGGGCTGAACAGAACTGGTGGAAAATAACAGTCGGAAGCGAAGGAGTGGAGACATTCATACTTCCGCCTCCGCTAAACCACGTCCTAAGTTGGTGAAGTGTTCAGACGCTCCTATATTTAAATCAAACGTCCGACAAACTACTCCTTCGATAGCTTGCAATATTCCTGTTGAACCATTCTTCCTGTTAGCTTGGGCTCATTCTGTTATGACTTAGTTTTGACCATCAAACGTCCTGTAACAAAACTCTTAGAACATATTTTATTAACCTGTCCGCCATCTCTGTGTGTGAGAACAAATTTCATAGGCAGCAGAAACGCGCATGTCAATTTTTAAAACAGAAAAGCCTCAAATGATGATGAAAATAGTTAAATTATCCGGTAATTAATGAACAATCCAGTTTAACGACTCAGTGTTTGTGTTGAGGCCTGAGGCTGACCTTTAACCCTACCCTGACCTTTGATGTTTGACTGAGTGTGTTGCTTTTAGTGGGACTGAAAAACAATTTTATCCTTTCTTGTACTAAATAAGATTATAATCAGACACTCTTTGTCTGGGCAGACTTAACATCCAGTTAAATTTAGTGGCTGTGAAGAAACTTGGCTCTTATCACAAAGGATGTGTTTGAACTCATTGAAATAAATTAGCCTTTGCTGTCCATCTCCAGCCTATCTGGGAAATTTGGAACGTTCCACACAGACAAAGCACAATCGCTCAGATTTGTATCGTATATTATGGGAGTTAAAAGGAGGACATAAATCCCTTGCAGTCAGTTGTGAATAAATTCCTGCTGAAGCGTTCAGACTGATAAAGAAGCAGCAGCTGAAATAAACAGCATTTATCCAAAAATACCAAACCTTTTTTTTTCAGACTCAGAGCAGACTGGTGGAAGGTTGGTGGTAAATAAAACTTAACGTTTTATTTTTGTTCAGGATTTAGGTAGAAATAAATATGGTTTTTTTTATAAACTGTAATTCCTGGAGTCATAACTGTACGCTTGTCTCCTTCACCTAATGCACATTATGACCAAAACAAAAAAAATGGAAAGATAATTACCTTTTTTAAATAATAATTCAATAACAATAATTAATAACTTTATAATATAAATTACCATTTCAACATAAACACTTGGTAGCGAAAGGTATTACACATGTCCATTTAGGAATGGACTAGTTTCTTGTTTCAAAGTAAAATTCTTCACCATGCTATTCTTACAGCTCGGGGTCTTTTTTCATGAGATGCCTAGAACTGCATAGAGTAAAGAATAATGTAGTGCTGCTCCTCCCCCACTTATTGCTGTGCTCTGACATTCAGCGGGCCGAAAGAAAGCCACTACAGTTGTTCCCCCGCAACAAATTTGGCTGCTGGGGAAAAACCTCACAACGAAGCATTGCCACCCATTATTCTTGTTTTCTTCATAAATGTTAAATTGAATATAAGGCAGATGACTTAGTGGGCCATTCTAGCAGTTTTACTTTCTCTCTCTGAAACCTCCAGGTATATGAAGTCTGGCTGTACCATGTTATGCCACAGCCCACACCCTTTTGTCCTTAACTGAACACTCCACTTATGGCGCAACGCTTTTGCTGTGATGTGCAGAAATATTCTCCTTGAAACACGATGTGTTCACTGACAGTCAAAGAGTTCTTGTTATGGCCTCCTCTGACCAGATTAGATTCCCCCAGTTTTTCACTGGCTAGTACAAATCTTCCATAGAAACCCAAAAAAAACGGCTTTATCTTGCTTTTTCTTCAGCAGTGAAGTCTTGCGCAGTGGCTGTGCATATTTTTTGAAATATTTATTGTTTTATTATGAAAACTCTGCAACTGCTGTTTCAACTTCTCTGTCAGAAATCTTTTGAGGGGCATCTTGCCAAGGCTGGTTTGCGATTATATTATTAAATCTTTTCTTTTCTGTATTATAGCTCCAACAGTGCTCACTGGAACATTTCTGAGTTTAGAAATGCAGCGGAAATCATTGCCATTAGTGCAAAGGTAACAGCCCAAACTGTTTTCTTTTTTTTCAAATAGTTTATTTTCTATTGCCAGTTGTATCACTGTGCAATACGTTGGTAATGAGAAGCCTTTTTTATAGCCCATCAGTTAATAGTAAACCTGCTGATTCTCATATACAAATGGCCAAAGTGCTTTCTAAATACTGACCTCTTTGACCTTTGTTTGCTCCTCCTTTTCCTTATGTCTTCAAGACTTAGTCGCTATATCCTTCCATTTAGTTACACATAACTTAACTGATGGACGGATGTGTTTTAATCTACTTAAATGTGGATTACTTGGATTGTTGCTGACATCTGGTGTGAATTTTATAT
The DNA here is from genome assembly GCF_011125445.2 of Fundulus heteroclitus. Taxonomy (NCBI): domain Eukaryota; kingdom Metazoa; phylum Chordata; class Actinopteri; order Cyprinodontiformes; family Fundulidae; genus Fundulus; species Fundulus heteroclitus. The sequence goes on from NC_046372.1 coordinate 18,465,748, forward strand.
CCACAAATATTTGAGTGTGCAGTACTTATTTTATCCAGGTATTGCCAAACTTAATTTTAGACAACATATAACAAATAAATCAGAACTGTATCTACTGTGAACTTAGTACAGAAAGTTTGGGTGGTGCACTATGAAAGGGAACTAATTCATTTAACTTGGTTGTATAGAATTAGAACTGGTTCTGGTTCAGTGTGAACTGGCATAACACGGGACTGTTATCTCCAGCCATCACCTGCTAAAACCATAAAAGTCACTAATGGGTTTGCAGTGCAAATCACCTTCTTTTGTACAGTAGGTTCAAGGACTTCTTCCTTTGTTTTCTTTCTAAAACAATCTGAAAAAGGTTGGAAAATAAAACAACTTCTGTTCTGAAGATGAAGACATTTCAGTTGTTTTATTTTTTCGACCTTTTTTGGATTGATCATGACCTGGATGACTGAGAATCTTCACCAACTTCCTAAAACAAGTTTTTCTGAATGTATATTAGAGAAATAATGTGTGGCCCCTGGATAAAACTGCTAAGGGCCCTGTGTGTTTTTGGACCAGTTCTGTATGTGTGCCTGCTGCTGCCTGACTGTGGAGCTTCTGTTAGCATTTTGACGAATGGAAAGTGACCATGTGTGTAAACCATGTCCCTAAAACTGATGTTTATTCTACCAAGAGCAAAGGGGGAAAAAGCAGACTAAGATATCCTAAAATTCAGGTCTCTAAGCAGGACTTCCAGTAACTTCTTGTCTAGTTTCCATTTGTGATAAGAGGTCCTGTGTTTTTTCCATGCCAGCAAGCGGTTGGGGGGGAGTTGAATCTGTGTATAAGAGTGTAACTGGGTGTGAACGGAGAAGGTTTCCGGATGGAAAAGGGAGGACCTGGATTTGGGAATGAGACAGCAACAAGCCAACGCACATTTCTAAAATACCACAGAGTCTGAGTTCAGCCCATGACTGGGGGGATGGTAGCAAAAGAACAACATGACTGGATAATCCCTTCAACTTCACTCTTAGTTTTAGAACACTACCATCTTTAAAATACGAATATTAATAATTAGCTCCAAAGAACTGATTTAAACATATCAAACATGGTAGGAATCATTTTAGGATTAACTGTACAACACAGATTATGTTAAAGAAAAAAGTTCTAGTTGCAGTGTGGGAAGTTGGCCTAGACATATTGAAGACATACAGCAATTAAAATTGCTGATGAAGTATCATAAAGCTTTCAATTTTATTTTGTTTAGTGTTACAGTTTTTATTGATTGCTTTGACGCAGCAGTCGACTCAGAATCCACATTTTTCAAAACAGTTGACACAGAGGTCTAAACAGTGGCACCAATGGTCAAAATTACACATTTTGTTTGCAAAAGGCTCCAACTCTACCAAAACATTTAACATATATGGACCAAAAGCATATTTTGCCCTCAAACAACACAGCTTGCACACAAACGTATGAGCCCTTCCAATCACTCATCACACAAGGGACAACAAAATACAAAATACCACACTTAATGTGAGTCAGTGCAGCATTGCTGGTCATGGTAGCCAAAGACTGTACGCAGCTTACATGTCATTTGTAGTCAAATTTGCCTTGGAAATAAATTTATCCAGAATCATATAAGCTGTGATGCAAATTTTATTAATTATTAAAAAAAAAATGTTTCAGATTGTGGCTACAAATGAAATATTCCACCAGAAAATACTAGGGCTGTCTGTCTCTTCTAGTCTCTTCTCTCTTTACATCAGACTTAATATTTTCCTTTGCGATGCACCGAGGGTAAAATCTTCTTGCATGCCTGATCCATCCTTGACATGCCTCAGCATCTATATCATGGGCAGCAGCAGACATTGCATTGAGCAAGGGCATCTTCTCATAGGGACAGTGATCACATACTTTTCATCTCCATGCACTGAATAATTCCTCTATAGGAATAGATATATCTGTATATACTGTATAGCAGCATTACCTCTTACAATGGATGCAACCGTGTTTCTATTGAGAACAGGTTGGACTCTTCCTCCAGCCCCTCTACAGTATTTAAACCTACAGTTATTGGATTTTTTTTTGAAGTTTTAAACTGATTTATAAGTACCATTTAAAAATATGTCAAAACTTTCTGTTCCTGAAAAAAAGGCAGTCTGACGACCCATGTTGGAATTGCTGGCCTGCAGACCTTTACTGCATGTCTTTCCTCTGTCTAAACCCCATTTCCTGTCAGCTTACATTCACATAAGGGCAACAAGTGCAAAAAATGTCAATCTAAGGAAAAATGTTTGACTTCTATAAAGCTTAAAGCAAAAATCGATTCAAACCAGGCATGGTATATCACTTTAGCACAAAGCTGTACATAATTGTTGCTTAACAAATGCCCTAAAATACATGTACAGCACCCTCCACTATTATGTCACTGAAAAACACATTGAAAAGAACTACAGGTTTTTATCAGCACAGGCATTTGTCTACTATTTGTCTGAGATGTTCCTGAAGTGAGTGGACCATAAAAACTGACACGTAACAAACGGTTGCAATTAAAAGTACATAAATAAACATTTATTTTTTTTAATCGAGTAAAAGATTAATATTTAACCCCGACTCTCGTGTCTTTGCTGTGACACTAGATCAAAAACTCTTGTGTAAAGCCGCTTCCAGGAAAATCCAATATTTGCGTTGCGTTACTGGCAGCCTCTCCTCGGGTTGGGTAAGTTAACTTGGCTGCTCTCAGGGTTTGCTCGGAGGGGAAAAGTTGCGCAACCCAAAGCTGGGTCTTGACAAGGTAATGCAGAGAAGACAAGTTGTCATGAAATCAGCCAGATTAATATATTTGATGTTGTGAAATACAAAGTCTTGTTCCTCCTTGTCGAGGTGTGTCCGTCTCATGGGATTGATACAAGTCTAAATGGACGCGATGTTCTCTTTATTCCTTTAATGTTGCCTGAAAATAAAGCCTGTGTTTTTGTTAAATGACAGCAGAATGAGCGAGGCGCCGAATGTAAGCGCTGCTTTGACTTCATGATATGCTTTAATCAGTTCCCAAACGCAGGCACGCTGAGGCAGCCCTTTGTCCTGCTGATAAATTCCCAGCCAGCTGGCGCTTTGCTCTCTCTTATCGCTACTTAAACAGTTAAGGGCACCGACATCGCACTCAAAGTCCCACACTCGAATTTTCTATCCAAATACAGTATTCAGTGGGGGTTTATTTTTATAGAAATTTATCAGCAAAGAAACTTGTGATTCTTTGAACTTATGTCACGCTGACAAATGTTATTTTGCCAAAGTTCAGAGTGACTTGTCAAACGGTCGCACACGGCGCTCTGTCTTCAACACGTAACAGAACAGCTTTGTAGTTTACCCTTGATGCGGCTGTTCGATGTTTTCTTTCAGCTCGCATTTGTTTTAAACGGCATCATGTCAGCAGCATGTCAGCTTCGGTCTGTTTCTCCTCCTCCCACTCTCCATTGATGCATGATTTCCAGTTATTGTTTCCAGTAAGAGAAAAAGGACTTCTTTAATAAAACTAAATAGAGGAATAAATAAAAATGGAACAAAAGTTGCTTTCTGTTTTTGCTTTTAATAGAACGTACATCCAGCTCAGTGGTCCTGTGTTTAGCTGCATCTCTTTCTTAGGTAGTCATTGATGGAGTCATTGATTAAGCAATGGCCTCCGTTCCCTCTGTGTTTTTCACTATGAATTCATGCCTGTTACTCTGTCTTACATGGAGTCATTTACAAAGATATTGTTGCCATTTACTCTTTGTTCTCCTCTTTTTATTTGCTGTGGAAAGCCCTTCAGACCTGGTTCTTCACGTCTTCCTTTCCCTTGGCTGAAAGTCTTCCCGGCCGGGTGCTACTGTGTTTGCCTGCAGAAAAACACTGGGCCTATAGTGGAACTAAAGCCCATGTAAAAGCATAAACCCACCCTCAAACATATTTTTAAAAATTCCACCAAAGTGGGCGATGGAAGGAGGGGGTGGCTGTAGTCAGGACGAGGAAAAGGGACAGCTAGCTTAATTAGTTTTGCCTTGGATCGGTCCAGCAGACATGAGCCTTATCACTTTGAGCGGCTGGGTAAAGGCACTGACTAAGCGATGCCTTCTGGGCGGTAACGTGACGCTAGCAGCATCATTGCTAACATAGTCTAACTTCCATAGCAGCAACAAACCTTCAGGCGGTCTACATTTCCACGTACATTCAAACTAACTCAAGTAAAGATCTCCAGAAAAACACTATCAGTCGATGCTTCCAACTCCAGACTCGCCACAGGGGCATGAGTCTGAAGCCCTATTTTACGCCCAGGACACACTGTGCAATTATGGGCCGTTGCAGACAAAAGACGAGGACCGTGGAAGAATTGTGGAGAAATCTTTGGTTACAGCTCCAAATCTGCGGTCTTACGTCGCTCGGTGAGACAGATTCAAGGACAACTACAAATAACCTGCGATCAATATCTCACAGTGTCAGATATTTCTGATCAGAGCAAACACGGTAGGCTACAAGAGTTCACAGGTGCTCAATGATGCTGGCCTTATGTAAAGAAAAAACTTTATATGGTTTTGGATTTCTGAATCAGTTTCTGTCAGATAAGGATGGCACCCTTAAGGCCAAAGTTATACAGTTTCTGTGCAAAAAAGTCGATTTGGGGTTTGGCTACTGTAAAAATGGAGCCACATGATGGGGATTGCCGTTCATGGTACTGTACATGTGCTGTTTGTGAGTCCTTTGAGCTTCTCCCTTATTCAGGGAGGACCAGAGCAACATCAGATGCCCTTCCTGAGACAACTGGGATTCAAACCTGGGTTCCTATAGTATCAAAGATGGAGACTTAGCCCACTACACCACAGATGGACTGTAGCTCCACAGTCTGTGAGTTAATAAAAGAGGCGGTGTTTAAAGATCAATAGGGATTCTTTGGAATTTGGCATAAGATTCCTAGCCTCGTGAGACCATCCTGATCTCGCGAGCTTTCAAGGTTTCACTCGCAGATCAGTCTGGCTACTTTCCGTTAAAGAAAATTTGGAGCCGTTCACCAAACGAACGTCCAATCAGCGTTGGCTTTGAGGCGGGTTAAGGTGTGACGCAACGAGAAGAGCGACAGTTCAGTCTAAAGAACATGGCGGCTTCAGCCGATGAAACTAGCGTTAGCGTGGCTATCGAGCAAGTTTTATCGGCAAGTTTTATCAGTATTTCTTTGCTGAGCTAACGAGCCTTGCAGCAGCAAGAGTAGCTTGGCTTGTGGTTGTGTTTTCGTCGTCGCTCGTAACAGAGCATATTGACGAGTATGTCATATGCTTCGTTGATCTGATTGGTTTATTTGGCCCGTCTATCACCAAGATAGGCCAATCAGCTAACCAGTATTTTCGCCCCTTCCCAAAATTACTTCAACGGAAGGTTTCCAGATGGATATGCAAAATCCATCTGGCGGAGTCAGGTAATAAGATTCCCCCAGATTGGTAACTTTTTACTTGGTTCTGTTTTCTTAGAGCATTCTTGCATTGGCAGTTTGAAGTTGACCTAGCCCCAGTAAACAACTAAAGCTTCTGACTTTTAATGACAGAATCCTGACCTTTGGGGATTTTCCGGTGGATTTTTCTATTTCTTTGGAAATTCCAGTTTCAGGTTTTAAACTGAACACGTGAATGAATTACATGTTCTCTTGGTTCTAACCATCTTGACATTGTGAATACCCCTTGACCCTGCAGTGAAAACAAACACATCTCCCTGAAATGACATCGGGGTGGCTGTGGTTCTACAGCTACTGTGAGGGTGGTGTTGGCTGAAAGCTTTCTGAATAGACCCAAACGACTTTGCTGTCGAGATAAAGCTGATGAGTCTTTGCTTTGATTGCAGATTATCCTTCAGAACAGTGTGACACACTGTTATGTAAAAATGTTGGGCACATCCTGCTAAGGTTCATCCTGACAGCATTGATCTATGACTCTTACGCCCGGTCACAGTGAAAGTCTGCGATGTTGCAACAGACTTAGTGCAGGCTGTGGGAGCAATTTGTTGTCTCAGGTGGTCCTGATGAAATCACATGAAAGCGGTGATTCCAAACAGGAATTGCCATATTTGGCTTTTATATGTGAAGAGCACGCCTGTCCTGCCCTGCCCCGTGTTCACGTTGCTGGAAAACATAAGCTGGAGAAGGAGCCTTTAATAACAGGGGCCCAGACTGAGCAAACAGGGGAAGAGCTTTGAAATGATTCATGTGCAAGACGATTTCCTTGACGTTGTTGGCTGACTTTTTGCTAAATTTATAAGAAAATATACATCCAATATCACGCAGAACGGTGTCAGGGTAGAGCTGGAGTTGTATGGGTGAAATCAAAAGTTAATTTATGATGTGCAGTTTAAAGCCCTTTGATCTGAGCTAAATCTTTATTAGGTTCGTCTGATGCATTTTAAGGAGCTTCAAAGGGAGGATCAGACAAAATCGTCTGGGAGGAATCTAAGGGGATTAATGGTTTCTTTCAGCGTACAGACTGCCTGTAGCAGACCTGCCACATGAACAGGAAGTGAAACCATAGCAATGAAGCCTTGTGCAATGTGTGACGCAAGTCGTCCTGCAGTGTGCATCAGCTTGTGCCTTTTGAATTACACATCAAACCCGGGCGCCCTAATAAACCAGCTGCCGTTGTTTTGATAGATTGCCTTATTTAGTTTATTCCACCTTGCTGACATCAGTTTTGGAATTTGTGAAGCAGATGTGCATTTCCTTTTTTAACAACTGTATATTTATAAGAGGAAAAAAAAAAAGACACGATGAATTTCTAAGAGCAGGTTTTCACAAAAACAAATAAAAACTATTCTGCATGTATAACATCCAGGAACTGATGTCACGGTGGGTTTGAAGGATTGACACCAGATATGAATAATGAAGATAGTTTGCATTTTCATCTAGCCTGACTGACTTTTCCTCTGGGGAATACAACTTAGATGGATAAGAATGTGACAAAGGTCAAACAGAGGGAGTGTCTAGATCCTGAGGCAGAAGCAGAGGGCAATTAGAATAATGATTGTCTTCAAACTATGTTTGTATTCCAGTTGAAAGTTTTTTTTCATTTTATTGTTTCCAGCCTGTTTACCACTGATAAATGACATATTCTACTGGCATTGACTCAAAAGGTTAAGTAAGGGGCAAAACACTTTTCTTTTTTTTTTTTTTACGTCGTGATCACCTTTGATCCTGTTTATGGGAAGGAAAGAAAAACATACTTTTTGTCACTGGTGCTGGCAGAAATGAAAGTGATGGTATAGGCCGGAGAAGGAGGCAAGGTGGGGCTACCTGTTTTGAGAGGCAATATTGTTAGTCCGTCTCAGCGTTTGTGGCGGTTGGTGTGTCACTATGTGGCCGTTCCGGGTTGCCCTGGTTCTCTGCATCATTCAAAAGTGTTTACTTGATTCAATCAGCCGTACTTGGCAAAACTCTGCTCTGTTGACTCACTGCTCTACATCTCTCAGTGGGTGATATTTCACACTAGTTAAATGAACGTTTAAAACAAACTGGGGAAACAAAGTGAAACACAGACTGTGACATTGTTTAGCAAAGGACAAACTAAATACAAGGTAATTTAATTAGATTAGATTAGATTACATTCAACTTTGTTGTCATTACCCAGGTACAAGGCAACGAAATGCAGTTTAGGGCTAAGCAGAAGTGCAATAGCAGCAAGTGCAGGATAAACAATGGCACCATAAGTACAGGACATGGGTTATTACTGAATAAATATAGAGATGGATACTATTATAGACAGAAGTTTACTGAGAGATTTGTCCTATGAGTATAATATATAGATAACTAGTATTGTGAACTAAATTTACAGCTGGATATGTACCGAATATAATATACAGGTGTATATTACTATAAATAGAGTTTTACAGATAAGTACAATAGCATAATATACAGATGATTGTTATAACAGAGTTTACATGTACTATGAACATATGTACAGGTGGCTATTTCTATAGGCAGAATGTGGGCATGATATACAGGTAGCTATTATTATAAAATGAATAAATAGAGTTTAAACAGAAGCTATTTAAATTAATAGGAAAGTGTTTTAGAAATGTGGCACCTTCATGGAGGCGGGGGGGACACTTTATTTATTCAGTAGCTGAAACGGAAAAACACGTCGGCATGACATCAGGTTACAGGATGTGATTTAAATGGTTCCGAGAAACAGTCCTACTGCAAAAAAAAAAAAAAAAAAAAAGCATTACTCTTAGGCATGCAAACACTTGTGCATCCTGCCATCGTGCTCCCTCTGTGAGTTCCGGTCCAGCAGTGGAGAGGAGAGGCGCATTAACGCACTCGACTGACCAGGCCTTGTTTCCAACAGCAACAATGGATAAAGATCTGTTCCGCTGCTTGAGAAGGCCACCGTCACGGACGGCAAGGTCGGCCAGCGCGCGCACGCTGCTACTTGTGCGTCACTGACAGCGTGCAGTCAAGTCCACAGTTTAGACAAGGGTGCTGTTTTCATGGTCTGGCTTGCAGGAGATCATGGCAGATTTTAAATTAATCAAGGTTTGTAAGTCGAATGGTTCAATGCCTCGTCTTAAAGGAACACCATACCTGCCTAATTAGAAACCCTCACAGACAACAAAGTAAAACAATGGCTCAAATCTACTCAAACCTGTGAACATTAGAGCAACTTTTGGATAAAGTCTGTATTACATGTTCTGTACGTTTTTCATGTTTGTATCTTACTGCTTGTATTTCTTTTGTCTTAGGGACCTGGTCTGCAAATTAGCTATTAGCTAGATGACCAATGAACACGGCATCGGTTGCACTTGTAGCAATGTTTTTTTTTGTTCTGACCCTATCAAATAAACGTATTAATAATAATAAAACTGTTAATTGCACTGGGAATTTGTAGTTGCTAAGATAAACTTTGGTCACACAGACATGTCTGCTTACAGTACATAATAATTACAAGCAATGAATGGAAGTTTTCTTGCCACATATTTTAATAAGTTTGGTTCCTACCATTGATCCAACTTTTAGGCATAATCTATCAAAGTTGTCATAGGTTTAATTTTTGGGTTATGGAAAGGCCATCCTAGATGCTTAGTGTTTGCCTGCATTCCTCTTGTTTTTCCCCGATAGCGTCCAAACTCCAACCCTCAGGCTGTGGTACTTCTTCATTATTCTATCCACTTTGTGCAATGTACCTATACCAATGGCAAAGAAACAGATTCACAGCCCGATTCTGCCGCCATCGGGGGTTCAAAGCTGAAACAGTTTTTAACATTTTAGAAAACTTCACATTAAGCATTTTTCTTGTGGTTAAACCTTACATATACAGGCACACTCTCACAAACACCTACAGGTAATCTGTAAGCACTTAGGATCCAAGCACCTGTAGGTGTTTGTGAGCGTGTGCTTGTATATGAACAAGCTTCTATATAGATAAACCCTATAATTAGCTTTGGCTGCCACTAAATTCATCTTTTATTAAATGATATTGTATATTTCTCAGTGATGTTATCATTATGATTGATTGTTTGTGCCTGTGATGCTTTTTCTGTTGATTTTATTGTTCGTTTTATATCTGTTTCTGCAGGTGTAGAAGCAGACTCTGAGAATGGTGTGCTGTTCTCTTTTTTTTCCCTCTGCTCTATTTTTTGTCACATGTTCTCCCTTTTAATTTTTGGCCTTACCTTATTCTCTTCCTTTCTTTCTCTTATGCCTTTCTGTTTCTGTGTCCATCGAATTTGGAACAATCTCAAAAATAATATCCTATAAAGTTTGTGACCTACATATCAAGCGGATCACTCCAGTGAAAGCAGTAATGCTCCACTTTTAAAAGTAAATCTGCCGGGCTTTCTTTGGCACTAAGAAAGCAGTTCTTGGTGCTACACTGCCAAAAAAGAAAAAAAAATCACTTTGAGCCCTCAAAATATTCATGCTATTATGTATCCATCCCAATATCCTTCAAAATGTCTTCAACGAGTTAGGGTTAGATTTTAAAACTAGATGTGGTCTTAGATGTTGATTGTGATAATATAGTAATATAGCATAGTGTTGCCTTTCCTGGTTTTAAAGGCTACGTCAGACTACAGTGAAGTGGTGTCATTTTGGGAGCATGAAAGACTGATCTAGCAGTCATATCTTATCCGCTATTATATCCAGATTACTGGTAAATATGTATCAAAAATCTCATCATGTAAATATGTAGGAAAATCAGCATTCACCTTGGAATGAAACCCTGGCTCTATTAGGCTAATGTTTGTTTTGATCGTGTGGCTATAAAAATGCTTGTGACGTGATGCCAACTGGCTGCTTCACTGAAACTGAGATTGGATGGTGTTCTATGCAGCACAACATAAAGTTCAGGCTATTTCTACACCTGTATGCTTTCTAGGTTCCCCTGAGATGGAAGTCACTGATGGTAACTTGCTGCTGGTATTGATTTAATTAGCGACGTTTTCTCTGTTATCCTCCAAAGTAAACTAGCTTTAGCTAACAGTCAACGTATAACGTTATGCTTTCTCCACTTTCTGCTCCGATTAAGCTAACTTTCCATCACACTAGCAGGGAACAAAACGTTAAGTACTGACGTTAAACAAACCCCTTAATTACCTCTGTGTTTTTCCTGTTTTGCCTCGCCTTCTTCTCTCCTTTCTTCCCCGCGCAGCGACAGCTTTGGTCTTTTTGACATGATTCCAACTTAACTTAACCCTGTAAACGGACTGTGGAGGGATGACCGTAGACAGCTGGTTGTTGTGTGGGTACTAGTGTCAGCTGGGCGCTTGTCAGACCTACCTTAGGACTAATGCTTAATATAAATTATTGTGAGTTTTAGTAATTTCATAAAATAATAGTAGGCTATATACAGTAGTATTGGTTGTAGGCTGTTGGTGTAAAAAAAAACAACTTGCCGTCAGTGCGCCCCTAGCATTTGCCTATCCTGCCTCCAGTGTGGACTAACGTCTCGTTAATCCCTAGGGATTAAGAATGGGATGTGTATCAGGTTCGCGTGTGTGAAAGCAGAGGAGCGAATACTTTTGCTAACGTGTAAATTAGTTATTTAAAAAAAACAACTGAGCCTGTGAATGAGCAGGACCATTTGAAATGCTATTTTAATTGGAGCCAGATTAAGTTTAGACCTGTCAGTGAATCTTTTTAGAAAATATTTTATTTAGCCTAAAATAGGATAACGTTTTATTTGAAATTCCAGTGGTCCTTGGTAGCAAGCAAGTAAAACACGCCAACAGACGCATTAAAAACAATTAAAATGTAAAATTAAAGGTAAAATATATACTGAGTACACAGTAATAAATACAACAAATCTTAATTTTACATAAGAAGTAGTTTTGCTTTTATTTAATGAACCTAAGTGAATGTAGGTCACAATGTGCCAAAGGCATTGTGAAAAGAGGAAATCATGGACAAGAGCAGTTGAGTTTCACAGCATAATGCCGAACAGGTTATACAGACAAATGATTGAATACTGGCGGCTGATTAAATGCATGTAGCCCAACCCAGGGAAAATCCAGAAAAACAAGCTGGACAAACTGTAACGATTTTGCATTGTGGATGCAGGGACAGAAACACACCTTTTGGAGCTGGAAGACTGGATTAACAAGCCTCGCTTCTTGGTTATTAAAAGATAACTGGGTGCAACCGAGTGCACTCTGTGCCTACGGTGAAAATAAGTTCCCTGATGACCCGGATGGAGATGGACAGATGTCATTTGTGGGAAATTACACAGACGACTTACTTTTTGCCTTTCACAAACCTTTTTTTCCCCCAAATACCAAAGCAGTGCCCTCCTGGTTTCAGTCCATATCTGTGTCCTTTGACTGAATTTGCTCCACTCTGAACATGTGACCAAGCAGCAAGAGCATTCACACTGTCCCCTCACATGAGAAAAGCATCACATGAGGCCTGATAGGCACCTCTCACTGCCGTGAATTCTTGTTTGCTTTGCATGTGACTCATTCTGTCTTTAAACTGTTTGGCCAGCTGCTCAACGTCTTGTATAGTTAATGTAAGCGCTTTGAGCATCTGGAAGGATTCTCATGATCACAGGTCAAGTTTACTCTCGTTTAGTTTTTTCTGTCTAACATTCAGCTGAACGTTGAGCCAGGACAGAGTGAAAGCCCCTACTGTGAACCTGTGTATATATACCAAAGTGGCAGCTGCCAGTGTAGGTCCAGCAATCCTCTTTATAAACCTGCTGAGTGTGGAAACATGAGACTTGCTGAAAGCTTTATCCAAATCCATACATAAGTGACACGACGGGTCCGGCTCTAATTTAAGACCGCGCTTCGACATCCAGAACAGAGTTGGCTTCATGCAACTCCAGTAAAGGTTTAGTTTTACGTGAAAATAAAAACGAAGAAATATACAGTACTTTGTAAAATATCCTCACCTCGGGAACACTTACCCTACATTATAAAATACAAGCATTAACATATTTTATTGGCAATTTATGTGATTGATTTGTAAAGGAAACCGACAAATGATTTTAGGAACTTTTCACAAATAAAAATCTGAAAAATGTGCTTTTGTGTTCAGCCTTCCTAAATTAATACTTAGCAGAACCACCTTTGGGAGTCTTTTGGGATGTCTCTCTCCCAGTTTTACTGAGAAAAAGTAGGATGGTGGCAGCATCATGCTATGGGGATATGTATGTTGTTTTAGATATCTGCCACGTGTTTTTACACATTGTTTTGCATGTAAGACATAAAGTTCAATGTTGGTCTAATCTGACCAGGTCAGTTTTTTGACAGATTTCCTCTGTCCCCTTTATTAAATAAAATGTACACATCACTTATTTTAGCTTTCTTCAAGCAATGGCTTTTTTATTGCCACTCTACCATAAAGTCTAGTGTATAACGTGCTCAACAAATCTTCTCCCACCCGAACTGCAGCTCTTCTCTAGATAAATGCTGCAGTTGCATGTCAGATGAGGTGGACCGTCATGTCTCGGTAGACTTGCATTTGTGCCGTACCTTTTCCCTTTTAAGGGAATTTATAGAAACCTGAAGCATTGATTTCTAACCTAACCCTGCTTTGAATTAACCCGCAATTTATTCCTGACCTTTCTGTTGTGTTCTCTGGCTTTCAAGATGCTTTTTGTTCGGCTGCTTTTTTAAATTACATACAAGTTGACTCTGGCTCTTTGAAATTAATTGGTAGCGCTGCTTCTTATTTGGGAGTCTCAGAATAAATGGGGCTGAATACAAATGCTCACAACAATTTTCAGATTTTTTTTAAGAAAACATTTTAAAAGTAATTTTCCTCCCACGTCACAATTGTTCTATTACATGCTGCATAAATAAAATACATTGAAGTTTGAGGCTGTAATGGAAAATAATATAAAGAAGGAAGCACTTAGGGAGGAAATCATAGATTCATATATACATAGTTTTTTTTTTTATTCACACAGTTTTTTTTATTAAACAGGATATGTGCAATTAAAGATAAGCAACAATAGGCTGCCTCATTGAAAAACAGCTATTTTAAGCTCAACTACAGTAGATCTTATTCCAGAAAACAACTATAATAAATTTCAATGTATAGAAAGCTGACAGAAAGTCCCACTGCTGACTGTGTTTTTTCCCATCGTCATGTCCAGCTTCACTGCAGGCAGAATGGTGCTCTGGCTGCCGTGGTTGTGCAAGACACATTTGCTTTACCAAGGGAGGCTTTACAAATCCTCCCCTGATGCCCAATCCTTGATGGTTTATTTTATTGGTGTTACGACATTGAGGTTCCTTTCAGTCTTCATAAGAGACTGAAAGGAACCAGACATCCAGCTGCAACAAAAAACTCCTTTTACAGCCACCGTGGGGAAACCGAGAAAAGATGACCACAAAAACCTGCAAAGAGAAAAACAAAATTACGGAAAAAGCAAAAAGAAAAAAAAAACACACACAGACAATAACAACACCAGCAGTAGCTAGGAGATGAACTTAAACTGCCGATACTGATGGAGAGCATAACCTAACCCTAACCCTAACACAGTGCACAAATGTGAGTGAACATGCAAAATAAGTGGTGCAGGCTTTACATGAATTGTGTTCAGTGACCAGTGCAGAGGCCCACTGCCATCATATCACAATGTCTCGTCTTGTTCTCTGGATGATAGAAACACACATTTACAACAACAGGAATTATTTTCAAAGTTTAGAATAAGAAAACATTTTAGGACTTCAGCTTGTGCCCACGAGTGGTTAGCAGACAATGTGTTTTACTTCTGCAAATGTAGGAAACCCTTTTAATAGAAAAGAAGCCATGGGAACAAACAGTCCTGACGTGTTGAGCTAAGCAATTTGTCACCGAAACATAAAGCAGTGGTTAAAAAAACATATAACACCCTTTTTGGAGGAATTTTGGCCCATTCTTTCCTCGGTTTATTGAGGATTTCAGTCATTTATCAATGCACAGCTTTCTTAAGGTCCAGCCATGCCATTTCAATCATTGCAGCACTTTGATTTTTGCCTTAAATTAGCTGCTGTGTTTGGAATCATTGTCCTGTTGAGGACCCAGTTTTGGCCACATGTACAACAAATCGGCCTAATATCCATCCATCCATCCATTTTCTAACACGGTCGCGGGGGGTCGCCACAGGACGCCAGTCCATCAAAGGACCTAATATTTAACTGTATAATACTTTGGTATTTAAAGTTATTCTTGGTTGAATTGAAGACTGAAAGGTGCCCAATTCCTGTATCTGCAAGACAAGCCCAAATCTTCACCTCTCCACCACCAACACTGCTTCCCAGTTAAGGCCGATTGAATATTTTAATTGAGTATTCTTTGGAATCAACTATATTCCACTTCATGCATTCCCAACTTTTTCCTGCCACACCACCCAGCTCCTTCTCAAATCTAGCATAACAGAAAAGTCTGGAAATAAAGAATTACACAAATGGGGGGTTTCATTGCAAGGAATCGATGCATGGTTAAGTCAGGACTTAATGCACTGAACATCTGGACGTTTGCATCTGTGTTACACATAGTTCAGGGTCATAATTCAAACTTCCTCTAACTCACATCTGTGCTCCATTTCGATCATGATGATTCATGGTTCTGTATCCTCCTGTTGCTCCGTTAAAAAGGCAGATCATGTCTGTGAGTAACGTTTCAAAAAGCAAAAATGCATCCATCTATAAACTTATCGCTGAGCTAATTTGGTTTCTGTCTCTTTGGTTTGTCAAAGTCCCCCACTAATCCAATTGTGGGTCCTTTTCTCACATCATTTTGCCTCTACTCTCCCGTCTGTATCCTCTATACTTATAATCTAAATATTAAACAGATCACAGTTAATGTGGCCGCATTTCGTCCGATCACGGTCTGAGTAATTTGAAGAAATGTTTCAGGTACCGTTAGAATGAGGTGTTTGCTTTTTCAAAACATCTCTAACAACTCTGGTTTACGGACAAACATCTCTACGTCGGTCTCATCCATCCAAAGCAAGTTGTTCCAGATGTGCGGAGGGCCAATCAGATGCAACTTTACAAACAGCCATATTCTTTCTAGAGAGGCTTTCTCCTTGCAGTCCCTCTATACAGGCCATACTTGTTCAGTTTTTTTTTTACTGTCCAGTGATTAGCTCTACCTATAACATGCTGACTTACCTGCGTAGACTATGATGGATCGCTTTGGCATATTTGCAGGTTCTCGGAGCACCGTACGCTCTGACCTTGGGACCGGTTTGCTTGGATTGGCTTGAATCATCTTGCTGACTCAAGCTGATTCTGCTTGATGTCAAATTGTTCAGGAATGGCCCGATTACCTTTACCAGGTTGACATGCAACATTTACCACCCTAAGGTCATTCCTTGGCATCTTGTTGACAAATGACACTGAGCCTGATTGACACTGAGCCTGGTTCTGGTTCTGCTAGAGGTTTTTCCGTCCCTATTAAAGGGGAGTTTTCCTTTCCACTGCCGCTTCATGCATGCTCAGTATAAGGGATTGCTGCAAAGCCATCAAGATGCAGACGACTGTTGATGGCTCTACACTCTTTCCGGAGTGAATGCTGCTTGTAAAGACTTGATGCAACCTGCTGGGTTTCCTTAGATAGGAAATGTTTTGACCAATCTGTATAATCTGTATAATCTTATTGAATTTGCCTGTGGAAAGTGCCTTGAGATGACATGTATCATGAATTGGCGATGTATAAATAAAATTTAATTCAATTGAAAATGCTGCTTTTCTAGAGATGCTCAAACTTTCTAACGATCAGGAAATAAAGTGTGTTTTATCAACAGCATCTGATTCCTACTTTCCATTCTTAAATCCTTTGGAAGCAGCAACAGAAGTTCTTATTTTTAACCATGACTGCATTGACATCAGTGAAAACCCTCTTTTGTTGAATTATTTCTGTAGTAAATCTCTTCTTGCTTTCACACAGACTAATCTTTACAGTAAAGCCTTAACTGCTCATGAAATAATGGTACTTCTTATTCGAGGAGCCTTTCTAAAGGAGATCTACAAAGATATGAGCGGAGGGCAGGAAACAAGGAAGTGTTGCACTAGTTAGTTCGCACCTACATATGGTTCAGACCTGTAAATTGCACAATTTCCTGCTTTTGTGGAGGTGCATGTAGATAAACTGGTTGGTGTAAGAATGACATTGAGTATACAGGGCTGGCTGTCTGTTTGGCACCTGCCCAGGATTAACCGTCCCCATTTTCCCATGGCAGGTGGAAGGCGCTCCAGCATCCTGTTAATCTAAACAGGGAAAAGAAACAGATGCATGAAGGGGGGGAAAATAAGGAAATCACAATCCAGCTACTGGGGTTCTTTTTTTTCTGAGAGCAAAAACTCTTCAAACTCCAAATTTCATGCTCTGCATCCCAACCATTAAATTAAAACACTGATGGAAGATGCAAGACACGAAGCACACTGTGCTGTGCATGCACAACTAAACAGAAACCAAGGCTGAAATGAGTCTTGTGTCCTGAAACGAGCCAGAATTTAGACTGAAATTGAAAAAAAAAACCAGCCCGACGTGCTTTTCAGTTTCGCCTCAGCACCTGTAGGCCCGATTTTGCCTTTTCTGCGGTCGCACTTCTGACAGGAAGCCGTGAATTTGTCACCGCACTCTTTTTAAGCTGCCGAGGCGTAGCTACGTCAAAGGTCTCTGCGGTTTTTCTTCGCCCAGCCGCAGGAGCAGAAGATAGAGCTCGACCGGCCTGTGTGTGATTTGCTCCAAAACGAAGCAGAAGATGAGGGCAGAGATCAGGAAACCGCTGACGTACACGCCGGCGTAACAACGCTCCTGGAGCCAGACCAGCCGCCGGGGTCCTGCTGGGTTACGGCTGAATCCGTCGCTTCGGTGTCGCATGTGAGAACCTGATCTCATCAGCTCACAACAACAACAACCGGGACTCCAGGTGCTTTTTGTTCAGTGGGTGGGTTCAGAAACTGGTCTCCTCTATACAGAAAGAAAAAAAAAAACCTTCCCTGAAATTAGAAGAATGTCCTAAGGGCGAATAATCATTTCTGTCCTTTCTCCAGCATCAACAATGCTCAAATTGACCTATTTTTGATTGTAAGCAAAGGCGGTCTTAAGTTTAAGTCCTGGGAAACTCACAGATGCATTACAGTCTTATGTAATCAAACCAAGACTCTTTCCTAGAAAAGAAAGGTGGAGCCAAACAGCAGAGATAAGCAGAATAAATACAGTGGCTATCTGTGTAGGATTTGTATAACAGAATAGAAAATGTCACCATATAGTTGGGAGGGTTCATTTGAGGGTTTTACCCTAAAAATTATTTGATCTAATCATTCGGCAACCTTACTCGGGGTTTAAACTCGTTCTTCTACCAAACATTCAAGTTTCTACCCTCAAATTAATTTATTCAAATGATTACCTTTTAAAGGATGACAAACATGTCTAGTAAAGTCAAGGGTGGGCTGCACAGTGTACATATTATGGGCATGCGTGAGTTCTCTCCAGACACTACAACTTCCTCTTAATGGACAAAAATATGCATGTTAGGTTAATTGGTCCCTTTAAATAACCCGCTGAAGGGAATGGCTGTTTGTTTCGTGTTGCCTGGGATTTAGGGTCTCTCCAGGGTGCTCCTCACCTCTCGGTGGAGATAGATACCAGGCCCTCTGATCCACCCGGGAGCCTGAAAGCATGAGCTGCTACGGACATCGGATGGATGAAATTCAGCAGTATGTGCACCTGAATCTTCTACAATAGATATAAAGTCTTCAGACCCCTGTTAGCTTCCAAGGTTTGATGTTCAATTTGTTATTTTTCCATCATTAATGTGACTTTTCTATCCAATGGCTAAAATGTTATTTGCTTATGGTCTCTACTGTAAGGAGTTAGGGTTATATGGCCCTCATAAAGTCATATCTACCTGCAGGAGATCTATTTTGGTTTGATCGGTGGCCGACGCAAACCGGAGTCAAGAACCAGAACTCCCCAGTTCTGCGAGCACACATTTCATTAGAGGCACCACACTAGAAAAAAAAAGGTTGACTTTTTTTTTTAATTCTTTCGTATTAGCAGCTTTAACTTTCTGCCACTGCAGCTCCAAAACTTTGGAACAAATTGCCACTGCCCACTTAACAGGCCTCTTCTCATTCACCTCTTCTCCTTGGCTTTTGATTCTGTATAATGCTAATTTTTTGTATCCATGCATATTTTTGTGTGGACAGTCCTTTTACCATCTACATGTTGTTTTATTTGGTGTATTTTTGTTAAAAGTTGTGCTACATAAAGTGGATTGGATTTTCTGCTTCCGTGCATCTTAATGGGAACGTTGAGATCTTTGGGTTCAGGTGTGCTTGCCTTTCCTTGGTAACGAAGACTGTAGTTGTACGTTTTGGATCTATTCTGTCATTTCTGGATATAATTTTAAACAAAGTGATGATCTTTGAATTCAGATGATAAATGAGATGATAGTTCAGCTCTTAGAGGCTTTCCTGCAGACCGTTTACTTCAGTCCAGGTTTTTCTTCCTTAAATTGATCAGCTAACAGGGAAACTTTTGACTTGGTAATTTGGGCTGGATTTACAGAATCAATGCAGATCCATTAAATCTCAACTCCAGGATTCACCCAGTGCCTTTACAAGAACATGAAGGAGACAAGATTGAATGCTTGATTATTTAATACCGAAATTAGACTACAAGGAGAGCGAGCAAAAAAATAAAATAAATGTGAAGACAAGACGTTTTACATGCGGACATCTGACTCTGAGACCATACACAAATAAATAAGTGTAATATTTAAGCGATGGGTCCCCGTTCCCTCCCAAACAAAAACGTATAAATACTGGATCCACCCACGTTTCATTTTGAAGAATGAGTGAAAGATTTGTTGGCAATCTTAAACCCTCTGAACTCTACCACACGTCGATGCAGAGCTGGCAGTGGTACAGACCTGCTGTAGAATTATGGACTTGGGTTTAGTCTATACGTTAGCGAGATCAGAGGAGCACTGCGACCGAAATTTACCTCTACACATTAGATTGTGTATTTACAAAAAAAAAAAAAAAAAATATGTTAAACATTTCATATAGACTTCTGGGGCAGATTTGTAATTCAGACACTGATGAGTTGGGGAAAGAGTTCACTGGCGAACATGTCGTCCCAGGAGCTTTGGGAACACAGGGGAGAGGACATGTCGCTGAAAGGGGAGGGGGACCCTTCGTATCCAGAGTCGCTGTAGGTGTCCGCAAGGCAGGCTTCCTTCTCCAGGGTGCCGAGGGCAGGGGAGGAGGCACCAGGGAAGAGGCCATCCACCTGACTGCGGTCGTTACAGGTGGGGATGACCACTTCCTCCGGCTCGTCTTTCACACAGATCGTCTCCTCCCCGACTACGACCTCGGTGACGGTGAAGGAGGCCCCGTCGCTCTCATCGTCGTTGCTGTCGCTCTCCAAGTCGTCGCATTGCTCGCCGCCCACTTCCTCCACTGGCTTGGTGTAGATGTGGTCGAAGTGGATCAGTTCATTAAGGGTCTCCAGCTTAACTGATGGGGCCCCCAGAGGCGCAGGTGAGGCGGCAGGTACTGGGTGCCCCCCTCCAACCAGCAGCACAGGCGGCTCCTGGCACTCCTGCTCGCAAGACTTGAGGAACAGCTCTGGGTCAAGGATGTCCAGAATGCCCAGCAGCAGATCAGACTGTTGGAAGGGGAGGCAGAAAGGGAGGTTAGTCTGGTGGCACTCAACTTTTAAAGCAAAGTATTGTCCTAGAGTCGTAAGGCAACAGCTAGTCAGAAAGGGTCCCTAAGACCTACACAGCATTCTGGGTCCATCAGCTCAAAATGTCAGGTGTGTGAACGCCAGTCTGTAACCCTTTAAACCAATGTCAGGGCTGCTTTGAATGTAGGCCACTAGCATCTGGTAGCTCTCTTGTTTAAGGGGGCTCCAGGTCACATGACTTTCTGAGAGACAGATCTGCGCCTCTCAAGTTACACAGCAGGGTTTTTGAGCCCGCACACACCACCAATACACGCAGAGTGCTGTATATTGACGTTGAAAAATCAAGTGTACGTCTCAAATTAGGCTAATATATGGGTCAAAAGTTACTTATTGGGACTATGAGGTCCAACCGACTGGAAATTCTGTACATTGTCCCAGTCACAAAATGTTTGTGGCGCCATTCAGATCATCTATGTAAATGTGTCCAAAAACCCCCCAGAAATGCTAACTATTAAAGACAAAATAAAAAAAAAGATTTGCAACAACAGTTTAGATGTCCCTTTGGAAAAATGTTAAGTTCACTTTGGTCTTGGCCTCTCAGACTAATAATAAAACTTTATTGATCTCACAATGGAGAAATTCACTTCTGCATCTTAACCCATCCTCTTGGGGAGCAATTGGGGGTTAAGGGTCTTGCTCAGGGACTCAGAATGGCAGCTTGTGAGAGTTGAACTCAGAACCTCTAGGACCAAAGCTCTGTGCTCTAACCACCACTCCCCCAACTAGACTAGCCGTACGCGTCAGCCTCCAGGACCAGTAGACTTTCTTGAATCACTTCCTCAAAGCAGAGATGGCGACCAAGTCTCACCTCATTGTCTGCAGAGTCAAGACCATCTGTATCCATTGAGAAGTCTTCAGATTTGGAGACTGCTGGGCCTGCACCTGCTGCGGAGGCACACGTAGCCTGAGTGCTGCGGACTCAGAAGACCCGATCCCCAAACCTGCGTCGTTCCCGCTGGACAGTAGAGTCTGAACCTTTGAAAAAACAGAAAACCCACGAGAGTCAACGAAGCGCCACAACACGGAGGCCGTCCTAAACCGCCAGTTCTACCTTCATGATACGGACCTTTGTTTTGGAGTCCAGGGTGTCCAACCCCAGTCTCTGTCTCAATTCCTCGTTTTCTGTCAGGAGGCCGCTCGTTTTTTCCCTAAGCATTCTGTTTTCGATGTGAAGTTTCTGGTTCTGTGCGGAAGCGAGCAGACGTTAGCACGCGAAACTTGGAACGGGTTCGTAGAGAAGTGAAGCATGAACTTTCTCAAGTGAGAAAGCAAAAACTAGAAACGAAACAAGCGTTCTCAGCATGTAGGGAGTTTTGTCTCCAAATAGCATCTTTTTTTTTTATTATTCCATTCCATGGTTGAACTAAATGAAGCATTAAATGATTCACCACCGGAAGTTCTGCCTACGCCTTTATTAGTAATGCAATTAAAAATAAATTACCTCCAGCTCCAACTCTATAACTTGTTGTTCCAGTTCCCCCATTTTGGCCTTTTTCCTGTCTCTTGCTGTCTGGGCTGCCACTCTGTTTTTTAATTTCCTGAGAAAAAAAAAGAAAAAAGAAAAAACGGAATTAGGACGGTTTCCATGACACCGGCTCCGTCCGAGGAGGGTCGCGTGCTGCGCAGTCACCGCTGACGTTGCTGCCACGCAGGCAAGGAGGAACCGGGGGGGCAGAAGCAGAGCCAGGCACAGTTGAATCACCATGTAACAGTTTTATGAGCTAGGGCAAAGTCCAGAAACGACAAGATAATGCATACACAAAAAGAAAAAAAAGAAAAAGACCCCTCAAAACACAACATTCCGATTCAAAACTCCATTTTTAGGGGGGGTTAAATGGAGTCCAGCGGATGGCAGACTAGTCTCAGGGCGTGTCTCCGGTTTAAATGCCCAGAACAACGTCTTCGTTTAGCGACGCTTTTTTTAGGCGTTCACACCGTGATATATGTATTGACATGAAGGATGCTTTTATTATTATTATTATTATTATTTAACTAACCTGCGAAGCGCTTTTTCTTCCGGACTCAAATGAGTGAGCCTCTGCCGTTTCCGCACTGGCGGCCCCACGGACATGTTGGAGTCCGAGTCCGACGACGCCTGGCTGGCCGCTGACGGTAGAACCAGAGAGATCTGCCGGCTGTAGGCCGTCTGTGTGCCGCTCGATGAGCCGGACTGCTTCCCGGATATCAGGAGCACTTTGTGACTTCCTGCTGCCGTTACCACCACCATGTTCACAATGTTTCTTTTGCGGCTGTATGAAATGGAAATATCACGGGATGTCTGTCGGTGGAAACCTCCGGGTTTCCCTGCCAACCCGAACCTTGGCTCTTCGCAAGTGACTTACTGAAGTGGGTTGCAACTCCGATCTTTTCTACCATCGTGTAGAGACCTCATTGGCTCGTAGAGGCTGGTGACGCAACCTGTTTACGAGTTGTGATTGGTTGCAGAGCTGATGTAAAATTGCAACTGAAGTTCCACAGAAATCAAGCCAAGTTGCCCCGGATTTTGTCATCTGGCTTTTTATCCGTGTTTTTTGTGTACGTCTACTAATGTCACGTAACAAATCTGACATATTTACATAAACAATACCATCTTTGAGCCTTTATCACAGCGTGGTGTTGTTTTTTCTTGTGAAATAAAAGGCAACTTTTCTTTAAAGGAAGAAACAAGTTTTCACCTGCTTTCATCTCACCTGGCGATATTTAGCAAATGCTGTTTCTTGTCAGGTTAACACAACAGCTTCCTCGTTCTTTACATCTCTTAACAAGCCATTCAAACTAACACAACAAGTTGTGCAGCTTCAGCCTTCCCTGAAATGACATTACTTCCCTCTTCCTTTAATAAAGAGAAAGTGTACGCATAGAAAAGTATTATAACATGTCAATGGTTTCTCTAAATATATTTACAACATTTCTACTGGCAATACATTCAAAATTGGAGGGGAACAGGGAATAAGCATTGAACATACTCGCCTACATTTACTTTATTCAATATTTTTTAGATGAATGATTTTGGTAATGAATGATTTTGGTAATACAATTACCAAAACATATGACATCCCCTGCGAGGAGAAACTATCTGCATTGTTTATGCGTTATTTTTGACCCATTCTTTCCCACAGAGGGTTAGGGATTCTCGGCATACCACACTGAAATGTTCAGTTCTCTCCATAGATTTGCAATTGGATACAATTGCTGCGACTGATTGGATCGTTCCAATGGTTACTTTCTCTAAAACTAATTAAGATTTTTGTTGTCTGTCCGTTTAGACTGTTGTCTTTTTTGGCTAATGTCCACACTCGTTTCATCCCGTTACATTTATCCATTCAACCTTCCTTCAGTTATATTATATTATATTATATTATATATTATATTAGATTAGATTAGATTAGATTAGATTAGATTAGATTAGACTCAACTTTATTGTCATTACCCAGGTACAGGTACAAGGCAACAAAATGCAGTTTAGGTCTAACCAGAAGTGCAATAGCAGCAAGTGCATCATATACAATGGTTCCATAAGTACAGGACATGGATATGTACTGAATAAACATAGAGATGAATACTATTATAAACAGAACTTTACTGATAGATTTGTCCTATGAGTATAATTTATAGGTAACTAGTATTGTGAACTAAATTTACAGCTGGATATGTACCGAATATAATATACAGGTGGATAGTAATAGAGAGATATGTACAATAGCATAATATACATATGATTGTTATTATAACAGTTTACATGTACTATGAATATATGTACAGGTGGCTATTACTATAGGCAGAATATGAAGTCTGCCAGAACCATATGCTATGAGACCATGATGTTCCCAACCACAAACTGCAATTTAGGGTTAGTGTGTTCCAAACATGTTGTGTGTAAGATTATTCAGAATTCTGTTTTGGCCTCGTCTGACCAGAATATTCTCCCAGTATGCCACTGGCTGGTCCAAACCTTCGGTGGAGTGTAGTAAAACATCTGAACTGATAAAACAGTGGCAAGCGTACAACCTTTCCAACCTCTCAGCTGGTGTTTTGCATTGCTTTGACAGATAGGCATGCACCGTTGGAGATTATTGTTCCATTCTAAGGCGCTCAGTCTGAAAAATGGAGTCAGCAAGTTGACAGGCGCACTCTTCCTGAAACTCTTGTTTGTCCAAAATCGGGGTTTCGCTTTTTTTTGCGACATTTGGGCATAGCTGTTACTTGTAGCTTGCAGACCTTTGCTTCTTCAGCCAGTCATCGTAGGCGGCAGCTAGAGCAAACAGCTGTCTGTTTGCAAAGCCTTCCTGGCACTACAGAATCAACATCGGAGAAAGTGATACTATTGGTTAATGTGATAGTGCATAATGCAACAGAAGGAGAACAGGATCTGAGCACAGGATATGCTCTATTTGAAATGTAACGGGTCAGAGCGAATGAGGAAGGTACTTCATCTATTTGGGATGTTTTCTTACATCCAGAAACTGAATTAATCAGTCTTTTAATCAATCAATCCACCCATGATAGCATGAAAGAGAAAGTTATTTCTGACTTTGACGGTCAGTTGGGGATGTCCCATCACGGGTGAGATAAGTGCCATAGTTTGCTTTCGGGGCAGTGACAAGCTATATTTATATTGCACTCAGGTTACATTGAACCCACAGTGGGACTGACGTGTGAAAACAACAAGAAATTGAATATTTCTGTTTCGTTTTTTTTTTTCTAATGAGTCTCACTTAGGTCTTTTTTATTATCTGCAAGACAATAAAAACAGACCGCAGGAAAACGTATAGGATTTGATCAGTGAAATGCCGTTTAACATTTGAAATGCAAATCATGCCCAAACTCTTTCCTGTCACACCATAGCCGAGAGGTCCCATGTGCTCACACAGCCTTGCACCATTGTTTTAGCCTATAGAGCACTGAGTAGTAAGTCCTTAATGAAAATCCTCTTAAAACATGATTCGCTTACATGGGTGTAACAAGACCATGCAAGCACAGAACAATTACTGCTCACTTTATGCAGCTCAAAGCGAAGAGATTAAAACACTCTTTTAAAGTAACGTTATTTGCACTTGGGGAGATCTTAAAAAACTTGTGGCGCGGAAAGGTTGTTTGTAAAATGGCAGCAAACCCTTTCAAACCTCTTATTCATGAAATACAACAGGTCCAAATGAATGTCCCTAAAGAAGGCTCCAAACAGCATTGCACTACTGTACTAATTTTAATTTTCTTGGCGGTCAGATCTCAGATTTGTGAATGAAATAGCGTCCGAGTTGAGAGTGTACTTGTTGCAAGTCAGAAAACTGTGGGATTAGCAATTTGTTTTAGTGCTAAAACAGCTAAATAAACTAAATATTTTCATCAAATGTCTGAATTTAAACATATTAGTATACGTCTTGCTTGTTTAACGAGATCCGTCAGAATTGCTTATTTTATGGTTTATACTGGCAACATTTACATAGGCCCAGGCATATTAGGTAATATGGTAATAAATTTGGGGTGGTTCTTCGCGCTACAACTTCCCCTGCCACAATTTCGACATCACTAAAAGTTCATGTTTTTTATCTGACCGTGAACTTGGAAAAATACAACTTCTGAGTACAAGGACAAGGTATCTATTGTATAACAAAGCCTGGGTTAGAGCTACAAACATGTTTACCTTGGCTTAAAAACGGTTGATCAACTATTCAACACATTTTGAATTTCAAAAAAGTAGTTTGGAGGGTTGTAAACACTTAAACAAGACAGCTCAGCCAGAAAGATCCATATGAGTAAGGCAATATGCAAATACTTATGGTATCAATATCATTTCCACTGAACCTACCACTCATATTCTTCATTATTTATTCTTCATTCTCATGAGTAAGTTAGCAAATCAAAGCTGTTTAAAAAGACAAATTAAACTGTCTTTCCTTTTATATTGGCAGTGGAGGAATTCAAATCAATTTAAATTTTATTTATATAGCGGCAATTCATCAAACATGTCATCTCAAGGTAGCCTCGTGAGACCATCCTGATCTCGCGAGGTTTCAAGGTTTCACTCGCAGATCAGTCTGGCTACTCTCCGTTAAAGAAAATTTGGAGCCGTTCACCAAACGAACGTCCAATCAGCGTTGGCATTGAGGCGGGTTGAGGTGTGACGCAACGGGAAGCGCGACAGTTCAGTCTAAAGAACATGGCGGCTTCAGCCGATGAAACTAGCGTTAGCGTGGCTATCGAGCAAGTTTTATCGGAATTACAGAGTATTTCTTTGCTGAGCTAACGAGCCTTTACCTGCAGCAGCAAGAGTAGCTTGGCTTGTGGTTGTGTTTTCGTCGTCGCTCTGTTACGAGCGACGACGAATCTGATTGGTTTATTTGGCCCGTCTATCACCAACATAGGCCAATCAGCTAACCAGTATTTTCGCCCCATCCCAAAATTACTTCAACGGAAGGTTTCCAGATGGATATGCGGAGCAAATCTATCTGGCGGAGTCAGGTAACCATTGTACTGCTGTATTTCTGGCTTGTTGCTCGCTGTGCAGTTGCTGTCGCCTGCCACGCGAATGACCGACAATAATGACAAGTGTGCGACACTGTGGCGCCCTTTGAGTTAAATTTAAATGCCCCTTAAGTTTTTTACTGTTGTGTGTTTCTTGTGTGTTTTTGTTTAATTTTTGGTTGTTGTTTTTTAGTTTTGCTGCTTGGGTCCTTCCTCAATCTCTAACTTTGACATACACAGTTCAAATGAAACAAATTAGTCAGATAAGGAAGTTAGTTATTTTTAAAATCAATTTGGTAATGTTTATGATAATGCCCTCGATGTAAAGTATTTCTTATTAGCATAGTAAAAGGGAAATATGTGGAAACACAAAAACAGAAGGTATTTATGACTTTTTCAGTGATTTGTGATTTAACAGCCACGATCATACCCTCAGTTGTTCTAAAATAGTTTTTTTTATCATGAAAAAGCATCAAAAGCAAAAGTAAAATGTTCTTTGATAGTTGTGATCATCAGGGACACATTCCAATATGGTTTTTGCTAATTGCACTCTGCAGAGATGGCGTTATGCAAAATTTCAAGAGACTTGCAGATACCGGTCAACTTTGGTCACTGTGCTGTGCTGGTTCTGTTGGACTTCACATCACGCTGTTCTCATAAACAGACTTAGTCTATTTGGGGTATTTCTAGCATTGTGTTAACCTGGTTAATCTATAGTACATACAGTACACTCTGATAGTGCAGCACTGTCTTGTGGGAGACCTCAAGGTTCAGTTTTGAGTCCAATTCTGTTTTTATTGTAATTATATTCCTTAGGAGACATCCTAAAATGCTATAAAAATTTGTCATATAATCTTTATTCTGATGACATAACTTTTTTGCTCTGTTCAGACATCTGATCTGAACTCAGCAGCTGAAACTATGGCTGTACAACTGCAGTTAAATGCAAACAAAACAAACACTTCCCCTGATGAAAAAAAGGTATTTAATCAGGCAGCACCTTGCTTCTTTTGCTCCTGCTCTGAAATGTAGTGTCAGAAATCTGAGACTACAAACATCCAGAGATGTTTGTTCACATTTTTTTCCCTCTCGTTTTGGCTACTCTAACAGTATTTTTCTTTTTTATTCTGTAAAGAAAACCTCGGCTTGCCTTCACTCTGTGCAGAATGCTGCAGTGTGAGACTGTTAACAAAGACCAACAAAAGAACCCACATCACTCCTGTTCTGGCCTCCCTGGCACCTTGTGCACATGGGTAAAACTTTTGGTTTTACCCTTTAGATGACTTAATGACCAGGCCCCTAAATATATTATGGAGCTTAGGAATATCTAACTCCATCTAGGACACTGCAGTCCTCGAGTTAAATGCTGTTCGTGGTACCAAAATATCTGTTTTAAAACCTATGAAGACCAAGCTTTTCAGGCAGTGGCTCTGACCGCTGCCCCTACCATGCACAGACTCCACAGACTCTTTTAAGAAACAACTAAAGACATTTTTATTTAGACAGGCCTTTACTTCATGTGTTGACTGTATCCTTTGTGAAGCACTTTGTGATGTTCATGTCTGCTAAAGGTGCAACAGAAATAACATTTTACTGACTTGATAAAATTGGTTTTGATAGTTTTAATGGTAAAGTTGCAACAGTTAAACATAATGGATATTGTTTGTTTATGTCACTCTTTGACACCAGGGGTGGCAGGATTTTTTTTCTAGCATTTCATATGAAGTTGAATCAATGAGAGATCCTTTAAAAAAATAATTTTAAATTGTTGGAAAACAGACACCAGCATGGTGGCTAATATCACTGGGATCCCTAGCAAGTAATTTTCTTTTGATGGCCTGAGACAGGGGGACTCTGTATAACTACACCTCTGTATCATCTACTGTGTCTGCGGGACTTGGCTCAGGCTGTACTTAAACACTCACTCACCAATGCAAACAGAAACAGGCTCGAAGACGCAGAAGTGGGGGTCCTCCCTGAAGCTCAATGTTGCTCTCTGTGATTATGGTGGGTGGAGCCCTGAAACGACCCACCAAGAAGCACCTCAGCTCACATCAAGGGCCTGCTTTGTTTCATATGTGGCCTGCATCATGTTGCAATAGATTATAGCGTTAAAGACTAAAACCACACACCGTGGTATTGGAGCTGCAAGGCTAAGGTTTGTTCACTTTTTTTTGAGTGATCATGCCACATCATTGTCTTTCAAAAGCATTTTTTTTAATCTCCAACCCCCAACTTCAGATGTGCTGCCTAGCATATAAAATGTCATCAAAGCTTGGAGGAATAAACTGTTTGTCTGATTTCTGTATAGCTTTAATATCTATTAGTTGAGACGCCAGCAAAAGTAGTTAATGCCACTGGTTTTGCAACTTCCTACTAAAAAAAAGCTCAAAGAGGTTGTGATGTCATAACCTACCTACGATCCAGCGTACGAGGCAAAACGAATGCAGCACCAACAGGTATAGAGGGTGAATGACTGTGCTATGAAATTTGTCTGTTTTCAGATCATCAAATACATTTTTATTATCCGACAAAGATAACCAGAGTCAGTACAAAAAGCTCTTCAATGGGTTTCATTTTGAGACAAAAGGGTAATCCGAGCAAAACCTGGGTTTACATAAAAGAAACTAACCCCCACCCCCTGTTAAATCATAAGTGAATGGATACATTCCTGAGATATCTGAGCTCAATATGGTCAGGGCCACACCCTGAGCTGATTACTACCACACCTGCAGAAACAAAACAAAAAAATTAATGGACATGATTTGCGACATGAAGTAGGCCTAAAGACTGACTCAAGCAGCATTGTGCCTCGATCAAAGAAGCTTCAAAAACGTTTGAGAAACAAAGTCATTGACATCAGCCTGGAAAGGATTACAAAGCAGTTTCTAAGGCTTTATGTCTTCAGCTAACCACGGTGAAAGCCATCAGCCACAAATTGAGGAAACAGGGAAGAAGGAGGGATTTTCCAAGGCCGGCTTACCAAAATTACCGACTGCACCAGCAACTCATCCAGGAGATCACAAAAGAACCTCATATGCCTCATTTGAAGACAGTTTTCATTAAAGTTTTCTGAAATGGCATCCATGCTTTTATTCAGCGGTCTGTATAATATGATTCAACTTGACTTTGTAAAGTGCCTTGAGATGACATGTTTCATGATTTGGCGCTATATAAATAAAATTGAATTGAATTGAATTGAATATCTAATTCAATTCAGTTTTATTTATAGAGCGCTAATTCACAACAAATGTCTCCAGGCATTTTACAAAGTAAAATTAATCAAATCCCACAGACAGATTGTTTAAAAATATTTCAGTCTAAGGAAATCCAGCAGACTGGCAGCATTCACGCCTCCTAAGAGAGAACACTCCCACAGTGGACAGTCGCTTGCATTGTGCCGTCGACTTTGCAGTAATCCATCATATCAAGCATGCATGTTAGCGACAGTGGAGAGGAAAACCTCCCTTTAACAGGAAGAAACCTCCAGCAAAAACAGGCTTAGTGTAAACGACCATCAGCCATGACCAACTGGGGGTTGAAGAACACAGAACAGAGACACAAATAGGGTTACTTTCTATGTTATAGAGGGATATGGCTAGCTCCTTAGGTGGCTATGTCAAGGAAAGAAACAGTTTAGCAGATAGGCTCTGAGCCGGTTTTCAGGCAAAGAGGATGAAAGACATGACATACAGTTTGTTGCCGTAAAATCTCAGCCAATAGCTATGTCTAGGGAGGAAACTGGGTTACACTCAGAGAAACAGAGCCAGCTGTATCTTATACATAAACAGAACACCATGCCAGATGTAGCTAAGAGAAAAAAAAACAGAAAGAACATCATATGAAAAGTTCAAATAACAGCGATGCAAAATTGGAGAATAGTGTGAGAATTCAGTAAGACGTTGCTGCGGTATTATCGAATACAGTTTATACTGGAAAGCCTTCTATGGTTGCTGATTTAAAAGAATTCGCCGATGAAGAGTGACAAAATGTATCCAGAGTGATTCCGCTTCAGACATGCTTTGTTGCATCAGTTGTTGTTTTTGTAGTAAAGGCCTGGTTTTGACGGGGACGGTAAGACATGCAGAGTAAACAGTAACACCCATGTGTGCTCGTCAGGGTGGGCGCTCCTTTTAAATGGTGTTGTTGTGGGGAAAAGCCAGGACCAACAACAGGGGGGTGAAAAGGGTCACACCCTGGGACAGCAGCCACCTGCACGAGGCTGTTTGCGGATGTGTTTGCGTACCTTCCTCCCCGTCACGTGTCTACAATCCCTTTCCCGTTGCCGCTGCCAGCAATTCAATCCTCACGTCTTCCTCGTCACAATCGGGGCTTTTGCATTCTTACTGCTTTTGCAACGTTTTGGTTCCAGCTGTTTGGGAGGCCTGCCAACAGCTGGCTCCATATTTGAAGCATGTGTGTGGAGGCAAATGAGTACGGCTTCACATGCACGAGCAAAGATGAGAAAGGAGACGGCGGCAGTCCTCAGCAGCACAGAGATGCCGCTAGTTATTGTTTTACTTTGATCCATCACGAAGACGCTGCATCTCGAGACCTTTGTGGAATAGCAACAGAGGACATATTGACTGAATCTTCTAAAGTGCAATCTCTGATGTGATGCATGTTGTTTTTTTTCATGCTCCTGTTTAATTGTCTTAGAGTCTCTGCAGGCATTTTGGTCCACTCAGATGAGCCGTGCTTTGTAGGTACCGAGCTGATGCTGCAGTCTTTTTGTTCCTGCGCTCCACATTTTACTCCGCTCTCACCGCACTGGCAGACCAACAACAATCCTGTTTACCACAGCGCTGCAGTGCTCTGAAACAGAAACGCCACACCGTAGTGACATTATCTCAGTAAGAGAGAGAGAGAGAGAGCTTTTCACATGTAGGACTTCCTCCTACCAAGTTATAATTCTGCGTTTGCCTGTTTTTCCAACTTTAACAGACATAATCCAGACAGGGGGGAAATTGATTAAGCGTCATGAAATATGCATCAGGTCATCTCATATGTGCCATTAAAGGCAAAGGGAAAGACTGCCTTTGCTAGGACTGATCTGACTGGCTTCACAATGATGCAACTCAGATCTGTTGCAACACAGATGCAAGAAGGAAGCTGTCCGGCCTCAGAAGTGATGCAATCTGCATTAATCTTGCATTCACTGTAACCGTTGTTTTCTGTCATGGCTTCCCTTTTCTCTAGCAGGGTTCAGCTCTGGTACGCATGGTTTACGAAGCTGTAAACCAAAAGGAATGACAATATTTTCTTACCTTTTTTTTTTTTCCCATTCTGAGTCCTGTTTGGTTGACGTCTGGACTTACTGAAGTCATACTGCCACCTGCTGTGCGTGAAATCACATTACAGCCCCTCTGGGGCTAGAAGTTTTGAAACCGGAACAAAAATGTTTGACTGTGTGTACTTCACGACTTTGATTCATGTCCCTGTACATTTTCTTCTTTTTATACTTTCTTTTTGTGTAATTTTCCACTGTAGCGATCAAAAGGGTGTAAAATTTGACCAGGCTGTCCATTTTAAAAATGCTTTTTTTTTTTTTTTTTAGGTTCTTCCCCTTTTTAGTTTTTACACGTTTTTACCTGAATACAGAAATCGCTGATCCTTAAAAGTTTTTCGTAGCATAGACTCTACATAAAAAAATATATATTTTAATTCACTACTGTCCCAATTGGATTTTTTTTTTTATTTCCTCATGTTGAAATCTTTTTTTTTATAGTACATGAAAAAAAATCATATTTTTTCATGTACTATAAAGCCACACATTTCCCTATAAAGGATGAAATTACTTTTTTGGTCTTTTTTCTAAGACCAACAGGGACAAAGCATGTAATATTTCAGAAAATGTGTAAATATTTGCTCTGTATGGTAATGCCCACCTTTCTGCATCTAGTTGCATTTTCATGACCTGTTCCATTCATTCTGTCCTCCTGTATATAATTATAATTATAATAATTTTCATTTGTCTAACATATGTGGCACATTCCAATGAAATTCGTTCTCTGCATTTAACCCATTCCTTAGGGAGCAGCGGGCTGTCACTGTGCGGCACCCGGGGAGCATTCTGGGGTTAAGGGTCTTGCTCAGGGACCCAGAGTGGCAGTCTGTGGGATGAAGATGGATAAAGTAATAATGACTGATGGGAATCCATTCAATTTATTTCAACTCAGTTTATTTATAAAGCGCTCATTCACAACAAACTGAAGAAGTGCAAGAACTGATGTAACGGCATCAAATAACAAAAATGTAACTTATCCACATGTTGTGCAACGAACAAGTATTCTGTTGCTTTTTTGCAAATGTATTCAATGAGGACTCCCACCCACTCACCCATTAGCTGCTGAGATTAGGGTTGCTATATTACATAATGTTTGAGACATTGCACTGCATAAAATCTCACCCCAGAATCTGGATGGTTTCCCGGTTTTTGGCGTAAGAAAAGGCATATTTAATGCAAGACACACTGCACTGCCCTACAAATACATAAATATATTCATCTGTCTGGGTTTGTTCGCAGAGACCGCTCTTCCTGCGTCAGTTTCTGGCAACAGCAGACAACATGATATTCACGTTAGCTTCTGCTTATCCACCAACTGACTGCAGGTCCTTAATGTGATTAGGAACGGGGCGATTTTCTTACTACAGATTCAAAACTTCAAAATAACAATCTGTGGGCTGCTTTAGATCAGCTTTGTCTCGTGACACGGTGGTCCATCATCCTGGAAAAGACAAGGGCTTTCAACAAGTTGTGTCAGCACTGTTGACAGATGCTAACACTGTTTAGATTCACCTCTTTCATAGCATGATACAGAATTCATATACAACACACTGATATAATATGGTGGCACTCACTTTTTCAGCGTAATTATAAAAGTTATTCCTGTTTTTTATGCATCTGGTTAGTTCTTAACATACTGAAAATGATTGTTTATATAAGAACAGCACAACCAGCCAATAAAGTATTAAAGATACAATCAACCAAAGCCTTGATACCATCACTGGAGACTAAACAGTATTAATCAATACGACATACACAAAGTGACAGAAGAAGACAACAATAGGAAATATATATATATTTGTACTATATTTGAGTCTAGATTGCATTTCCCTTTCTTTTCCATCAATGTTATGTCTACAATTGCTTCTGTAAGAATCCACGGTGGTCTCATGGACAAAGGTATAATTGAACTTATCTCTAAATTATGTATTTGGAAATCCTCTATTGCTTTTTCTGACTACCCAACCAAAACTTCTAGTTTGTCAACTGAGAATTTGAATCCCCATTGATTTGCCCATTTTTCTACACCTGTAATCTCGGTTTGTACTTTCTTTACAGTGTTTTATATATTTTACCCCGTTTCCATCTTCGTGTAACTTTAACGTAAACTCGCGCTAATGTAAACAATGGCCACAGGACGTGCGCCAACACGTCATTTCCGGTCAATCGTTCGCTACAGCGCCCTCTAGCTTCCTACGTTACTGATTTGAGACTGAATTATTTTCCAGAAGAAATCATTACATTAATAAAATCACCTGTCCTAAAGGTTATTGGTTTTTACATAGCAAATCGTTCTTTAAAATGTTATTTCTTCAAATAATGTTTTGTCTAACTCAGGATTCGCATTGTGAAAGAATGGGTTGAACACATGCACCAAATGCTCTAAATCACTTAAACTTATTTAACCTTATTCCATATTCTTTAAGAAGAACTCTGGTTCTCTAACTTGGATCTACAGTGAACTCAAGATTCACTGAATCATTCTGATGATGGTTTTCAATATTTTTTTTAATTTGTACTTTGTTTCTTGTGTGTGTATATAGTTCCTTAGCTTATTTTTTATCAGAATTTTGCTTAGTAGCTTTAGTTAAGTTTCATTAGCCCAGTAGAGAGGATTTCTTGATTGAAATATAGTGTTAATTCAGTTACACAGCATTGTTACTACGTTCTGGTAGTAGAAGTCTAGGGGCTGGTCTGTGGAAAATAATTTCTCATTAGGACAATAAGGTCTAAAGTCTATGAAAAATAACTTTGCTTTAAACTTCTCCACAACTTTCTCATTGACACGTCTGCTGTCTCTGAGGCCTTCACAGAACAGCTGGATTTATACGGAGATAAAATTACAAACGTGTTAACTGTGGTCTGATGACACTTGTAATTCAGTTTGAGAACCCTGAGTTGCTGGGATCAGTAGGTGGCTCTTTTGGCCCTACACAATGGCTCCTAATAACTTTGACTAAAATGATTAAGAACCTGAGAAGTTCCATCTATCCATCGTCTTCCGCTTATCCGGGGTCGGGTCGCGGGGGTAGCAGCTTCAGTAGGGAGGCCCAGACGTCCCTCTCCCCAGCCACTTGGGCCAGCTCCTCAGGAGGAATCCCAAGGCGTTCCCAGGCCAGCAGAGAGACATAGTCCCTCCAGCGTGTCCTGGGTCTTCCCCTGGGCCTCCTCCCGGTGGGACGTTCCTGGAACATCTCACCAGGGAGGCGTCCAGGAGGCATCCTGACCAGATGCCCGAGCCACCTCAACTGGCTCCTCTCGACGTGGAGGAGCAGCGGCTCTACTC
Organism: Fundulus heteroclitus; assembly: GCF_011125445.2. Lineage (NCBI taxonomy): Eukaryota > Metazoa > Chordata > Actinopteri > Cyprinodontiformes > Fundulidae > Fundulus > Fundulus heteroclitus. Next base: position 18,500,956 of record NC_046372.1, read on the forward strand.
CGAGTCCTCCCCGGATGACTGAGCTCCTCACCCTATCTCTAAGGGAGAGCCCAGACACACTACGGAGAAAACTCATTTCAGCCGCTTGTATCCGGGATCTCGTTCTTTCATGACCCAAAGCTTATGACCATAGATGAGGATAGGAACGTAGATCGACCGGTAAATCGAGAGCTTTGCCTTTTGGCTCAGGTCTCTCTTTACCACAACGGACCGGTACAGGTACTGATACGTTTTTTTTTTTTTAATATACAGATATACTGTAAGTCCAAATGCAGGTTTTTCAGTTTTTGATGGAATAATTGGATTGCATTTTCACAACAGAACAACACCAAAAATATTTTTCTTGCCATAACAGATTATTAGAAGATAGATTTTTTACCTCATTCACCACAAATATCAACATCCCAAATAAAGAAGCATCCATCTTCTTTATGCAAAAGCTTTATGTTTTTCTTTATTTTCAAACTTAAAGTGGAAATAAAATGAGCGATCTTTACAAATGACAACTGTCCTATTGTAGAATAAAAATCATAAATGATCTCTTTTTCTCAACAGATCATGTCACAGTTGAAGCTCTAAGTCAGTTTTATTTAGCTTGACTGAGGGGGAAATGTTTTTTTGGATCGTAATGGTTCCAGACCCCTGACCTAATATGTCTTGTTCTCATTTGATTTCTCATCAGGTGAAACACTGAAACTTATTTTCTACAATGTATTAGTTATTTTATATTTATATCAGATATATGATCTTTCTCACACCCCTGTTCTCCGGCGTATTCTCTTTCTCTCACCCCCGATCCTGATGTAAGGGTTCACCTCACTTGCCTGGAGGCTTGATACCCCTCAGGGTTGCCGGTACCTGAACCTGAGAGTACAGGATGTGTGAGAGGTGAGTGAGAGTGCGTGCAGTGTCCCTTTTTTCTTATTGTGGGTAAGAGTGCATGCATGTAGGGGTACTGTAGTGGGAATGTGGGCACCTGGTTTGCTGTATGTCTTTATGTCAGGTTGGGTTTTGGACAGCTCCCTCTCCAGGGAAATCTCAGACCCCCACTAAGTGTGGAGCCCATCCCCCCCGTCCGGCTCCACTCCGTTGGCTGGCGCCTTGACCCGCTGGTGCGTTGGTTGTCCTCGGTGTCCGGGGGTGGGTGCTCAGGTGGGTGCTGACTCACTCCTGGCGGCTGCTTCGCAGGATAAACCTTACATACACAAGAGCACTCTCACAAACACCTACAGGTGCTTGGCTTCATGTGCTTACAGATTGACTTCTACACAGAAAAACCCTATTATTAGCTTTAGCTGTCAATTTATACATATTCTTCAGTGATGGTTCTGGCATTAGTTGTTCGTACATGTTATTGGTTGGTTTAGCTGTTTGCTTACTTTTTTCACTTCTACCTTCCCGTATTTGTGTCCATTGAACGTTAAATAGTCCCAGAATAATATCTAATAAAGCTTCTTGTGTATATAAATCAAGAGGAGCACTCTGACAAAAGCAGCAATGCTCCACTTGTGAAAGTGAGATCTGTTAGGCTCTGTTTGGCATTAGGATATCAATTGTTGATGCTACACTGCCAGACAGGACACGTGTAAAAAAAAAAAAAAAAAAAAGGATATATGACCTTTATAGTGTGTCTGGTCGTGTCTGGGTGTGCGGAAGAGTGTGCAGATTCTTTCTATCCATCCCCTCTGAGAACATGTTCACACCTGTGTGTGTGTGTGTGTGTGTGTGTGTGTGTTCTTGTATTTGCAGCTGAGTGAGAACCTTTTTTGCTCTTTTTACTAGTAAAACGAGGAATTTGATGTAAAGTGAGGACCAAACAAAGGTCCTCATGTTTTTCTGGGCTATGGGTTAGGTTTGGGATTAAGGGTCAATTAGGCTTAGGTTAGGACTAGGGTCAAGGTTAGGCCTTAGAAAGGCTTGAAGATGAATGGAAGTCGATTGAAGTCAAGGCATGGTCCTCACTGTGTACATGTAACAAGGAGTGTGTCAACATCATATTCCCCATCACATCAGGGAACAGTTTATCAACATTTGGGTTGAAATGGCATCAAATGCTCCAATGCCCCTAACTCCTGCAAACATTCCTGCAAGCCTAATATGTGCAGATTTCAAGCGACTACAGACCTCCTCTCTCATTTCTTCTCTTACCTGCCTAATTTTCTACCACCCCCTGCTTACGGCTACAACTCTACACTAAAACTGAATCAAAGCACTATTGAAATACTTCTAGTCTGGTCTGCACTTGAAAGTAGACTCCCCCCCCCCCCCCAGCCAGATCTGAGGGGGCAGTCCGAGCAGGAAAAGGCCCCAGCCCCTGAAGAGGTAATACTTCAAAGTCTGTTGCGTTCATTTAGGAGCTGTTTGAAAGTCAGGGAACGCCAATAAAACAGACATCTGATGCTTTTGTTTATCCACCGTACAGTTGATACTGGAGGTTTAATTGTTTTAGCAAAACTTTGATCACATAAAATGCATTCTTTTGGTGCCTGTTTGGCTGTTAACACAAAAGCACTTTTATCATCCGCAAGACAAAGCCTGCGTTTAGTGCACTTACTGCATTTACTGATTCTCACCCATATCTTTTATGATGCATAAGTTCATGTTATACTATTTTTTTTGACCCATAAACCACTCCGTTGCTCAGCCAAACAGACATTTGAGAACTTTCTACTAAGCTAGAAATCAGACTAAAAATTTTCCAGTAATGGGCCATTTTCACATTTATTGGTCGCACAATACATTTTTCATAAACCCCGTGTGAATGTACCTGAATATAGCACAGTGAGTAAAATATGTAAATCAACTACCTGATATGAATATCAGCAGGTACATTTTAACATAAGCTTTAAATTACCTTTTTAATTGACTTTCATCGTAAACAACGGTGCCCCCCAGGGGTGTGTTCTCTCCCTTCTCCTCTTCTCTCTGCACACTAGTGATTGCCCATCTGCGGACCCGTCTGTGAAACTCCTTAATTTTGCATTTCCTGATATCAAGGACTAACCACTAGGCCACCACTCCCCACCGTGGGGAGTCCCTGAGCAAGACACTTGCTCCCAAGGCGCCGCACAATGGCAGTCCACTGCTCCCCAAGGGGATGGGTTAAATGTAGAGAACACATTTCATTTCTGCGTAGAAATAGGAGGTAGATCAGATGATCCACTGGTGAACTTGACTTTGTAAAGTGCCTTGAGATGACATGTTTCATGAATTGGCGCAATATAAATAAAATTTAATTGAATTTAATTGAATTGGTGCGCCCAGAACAACCTTGGGTTAAACCCGCTAAAGACAGCGGAGATGATGGTGGACTTCAGGAGAACAGTTTCTATCCAGTCAGTGACACTGATGAACACCTTCAGTCAGGAGAGCCAGCTGCTCTGCTGTGGGGGGGAAAACTGGCCCTGTCCTTACCTTTCCCCCCTGAATATTGCTTTTCTCTTATAAATTGTAGTTTGCTGTTCCGTTATCTGTACTTGTCTGCCTGTTTTCTTATAAGACGCGAGCGATTGAATCTAAAATCAGATTTCTTGTTTGTACCCACAAACTTGGCAAATAAGGTAGATTCTGGTCCTGATTCTGACATTAATAATAGAATCAGTAGGTGCTGATACACTAGGTTTGGGTGTAAAGAACAACCTTAGTTTAACATTGTAACAGTCTCACATTCAGCCAGAAGTCATATTGCTAATAGTTTAGGTAGTTTTGCGATTTGATGCATTTATGGCTCATCCATTAACGATTCAAAATAACATCAATGACTGATACATCTCACACGTATTCAAATAGAATAAAACGGAACAAAAAATATTCAATCTAAGAAGAGGACAAAAAGAAAATTAAGTAAATATAGTAAACTCACTGTTATTAATATTGATCAACTGTAAAAATTGTATCAACAAAATCTAAAAACAAATAATCAAATAAATAAGATTACAATTTAGTAAGTTAACAAAAGTATAATAAATACGACTACATGCCAAAGGCAAGAAAATGTAAGAAAAATATTGACTTATTTAATTTCTAGGTACCTTGTGAATAAGATCAAATTTGACACACAGATTTATTAAAAAAGTTCGTTATTCAAATTATACAACAGAATAATTAGAGAAACAACTGAACCTTGATACACAGCTACATTAAGCACTGGATGCAGCAGATCTTTGTTTGTGTCCAAGTCCCCCTTTTTATTCATTATTGTTACTTTAACTATCCTTATGAAAGTTAATTTGCTGTGGTGGACACTTTATACTCTTTAAACTGAACAGTTGTTGCCATGAAATAACTCCTCATCATCCCTTCCTTGATGCTGTTTTTTTTTTCCTCTGCCCTCTTATCGTGTAATTTTCACTCCACAGATCACTCCAGGATAGTTTCGTGCTGCAGGTGGTCCAGTGATGTCATTTTAACAATGCAAACGTCCTGAGCTGGCTAGAGTCAATGGTTGTCCTCATCTAGTGTCATCGTGAGGAAAGCATCTCCCATAATCGGGTTCTGGGGTTGAGGGCTGCTGCTGGTGGCCCCTAATTGCTTTATGTAATAATGTACTGTGGGAGCTATGAATGTTGGAACACCTCTCCATCACATCATCTCTTTTCTTCATTAAAGCACAAATGTCAGCACCGTGCAAACAACAAAGGGATGGTTTAGAGGCTGGATGATGTGTTCAAAGCTGCTTTGAAGGACATGTTCAAATGCTCTTGCTGGATTTATTATTAGAAACTTGTGAGCTTGTGTTTACTTTACACAAGTCCAATATTTATTACAAATAAAAAAGTGTGGCGCACATTTTCACTCAGACTCTTTTATTACTAAATAAAATGTATTGCAACAGATCGCAGTGCATCTTGAATGCAGACGAGTCCTGTTGGTGTGTTACATTAATACTTAACTGGAACACCCGCTAAAGTCAGAATTACAAGTCAGAAAATCAGAGCCACAGGAACATACCCGACTTCCTCAAACCTGGAATCAGAGATGTTTAACACATCTCTCTGCACCTTAGACAGCTCTGGTGAAAGTCACTAATGATATTCTCATGGCTTCATATGATGGATTTGTCTCTGCACTTGTCCTGTTAGATCTAAGTGCTGCATTTGATTCCAGGTTGTTCATGTAAATAGTAAATCTTCAAACTCCAGGGTCACTTGTGCCACACATAATATGGATGGCATTAAATTGCCCTACAGTAATAAAATAAAAAACTTGGTGTTCTTTTTTACTAGAAAATGTAATTTAAATCCCATTTCCTTTTTTAATCTCTGGGATATTGCCAAAATTAGAAATATAATTTCCAGGAGTGACGCTAATAAACTAGGTTATGTATTTGTTACTTGTAATTCTTTACCATTAGAAAGTCTACAAAAGGTAGTTCAAAGCCTTCAGCTGATCCTAAATGCTGCAGTTGCTGAGTTCAGATAAAAATCTTAAAGAATGATCACAGTTCTCTTATTTTATCTCCCCTTCATTGGCTTCCTGTTAGATCAAGAATAAAATTTAAAGAAATATAATTCTCCTAACGTATAAAGCCCTTAATAATCAAGCTCCATCGTATATCAGAGCTCTGATTAACCCGTATGTTCCTAACAGAGCACTTCGCTCTCAGACTGCAGGTCTGCTGGTGGTTCCTAGAGTCTCTAAAAGTAGAATGGGAGGCAGATCCTTTAGCTATCAGGCTCCTGTCCTGTGGAACCAACTCCCAGTTTTGGTCCGTGAGGCAGACACCCCGTCTACTTTTAAGACTAATCTTAAAACTTTCCTTTTTGATAAAGCTTATAGTTTAGTAGCTTATATTATCAGGAGCAGTCTCTGTTGTTATGCTGTTATACACTTAGACTGCTGGAGGACATATTGACCATGTTACCTCACATTATCCTACTACTCTTCGATTTTGCATTATTTGCTGTTATTTCAGCTTTTAACTTTATGTTCTCTCTGTTTTTTTTCTGTCCATAGCTGCTACATATAGCCTGGTGTTCTGTTTAGCTGTGACAGAGTCCTGAGGAGCTACGTTATTAAGAGTTACATTACTAAACAATATGCACGTCAGTGTGTTAGCATGTCCTCCATATATGTGGCTGTACAAAAGCCGCAAAATTGTTTAATTATTGAGGAAAGCCATGAAAAGCATAGTTTGTGGTTTGCAACAAACTGTACAGGGGTCACAGAAAGGATGTGGTCTGGTCAGAGGAGACCAAAAATCTAAATATTTGCTATACACGCAAAACACTATGTAAACTAATATCATGAATACAGCATCCCCATAGAGAAACGTGGTGTTGTCAGCATCAAGTTGTGGGGATCCTTTTCTTCACCAGGGGCAGGAAAGCTTGCTGAAATTACTCTAAATAGAACCTGTTAGAAACAGCGAAAGACTTGTGATTAAGGAAGAGGGTCAAATTAAAAAAGGACATTACAAAATATACAGCCAGACCAACAGTAACATGATATAGATGAATGTACTGTATATTCATGTGTTGGAATGGCCTTCAGATGGTCACTCCCCTATTCCACTTTCAGCTACTCAATTCTAGGCAGCTAAAATATAAAATATGCGTTTGTGAAAACATACAAATGGAAAATTGTAGGCAGGAAAGCTCGTAGTTAGATTTCATTTTGCTGTATTAAGAAACATGAGGATTTATCTGTTGTAAGAGGATCCATCCTGGTCTATCCTAAATGGAGGAAACTCATTTTCTCAGGATTAATAGTAGATTTGTTGCCTGCTTTTTTATTAATTACCTTCAACACAAATAGTCAGCAAATATCCACCCCCTGGTCTTGTTTAGATATCAAACAGCATACCAGCGTATCAGGAGTCAGGGTGTTATATGTTATCAAGCACAAACGTACAGATTCCCACTTTTTCGGAGGAAACTACACTTACGCTTTGTTCTCAGCCAGAAACCGTACTTCATCATCAGGGTTCTGTCAGCCTAAAGCAGCAGACAGCTGACTCCTCTCAGGCTAGCCTGAGTTTAGACACTGATGTGGAGAGACCGTGGGTGTCACGAGAATACTCACAGCTGCTGTTGATTTAACACTGGACAATTTGTTTGTATGGACACGAAAGTGAAGTATATTTTTTTTAATTCTTAAAAAAGGCCTCAACAACCAAATAATCCAAACGCTCACCAAACGTGTCCATTTTGAATAACTTTGAAAGCAAATATTTAAGTAAAGTTGTGCTTAGAAACCTACTGCAGATGTGCAGCAACCAGCAGAGGGCGAGCTTGCTATAAAACAACATGTCCCTGTGATGGGCGTAATTGGATCAGTAACTTGTTGACTCACTGTAGTGTGTGGGTCATCAATAAGCTGATAATGTAAATCTAATTCAGTAGTAGTAATTCAATGAACCTTTGAGTGTCGCTCTCAGAATCCCATTGGTTATGCATTTATTCCTTCTGTGGCCATAGCCTGCGTACATGTATATGTGTGGGGGGTGTTTGTGATAGAAGAGTGTCACAAAGCGGCTCTGTGACATGTGGTGTGGATCAGGATTCATAAAACCAAGTGTCGTCTGATGCAATCTCTAAATTATTCTGAAGGCGTTGAAGAACTTCTTGAATTTTGGCTTTGAACTGCTTTTCTTCTTTTTTTTCTTTCATTCTTCTCTTCAGCCCAAACACATGTTGACCAGCTATCTTCCAGAGGCGGCAGCATTCCTGACCTAAAAAGTCCCAACAGTTGGTTTTCATAAACGCGTTGCCACACAGCTGACAGCAATATGAAAACTTGTTTTCGTGTTTTTTTTTTCCTTTTTCTTTTTGAACATTATTCATTGCAAATAACTTAGTTCTTTTAAAGTATTCTTCTAGTTCACCACCTCCATGAATTATTATACTTTAATAATACAAAAACACCTGTTGGATATTAAATGAAAAAAAAAGATCTAAAAAGGACACTTTCACAGTCCAAAAGCTTTCTGTGGACTTTTAAGGTACACTATGCTTATTTTCAGACACATAATGAAGTCTCACAGTTACCATAAATTAAAAATAAATAAAAAAAAACAGGCGGGAACTGTTCATAGTAGACGCCACTAAATGGATTCTATATCTTTAGTAAATGGTAAATGACTTATACTTGTATAGTACTTCATCAAGTCCAATGACCCCAAAGCGCTTTACACTACAGTCAGTCATTTACCCATTCACACCCTGACGGCGGTGAGCTACGTTAGCAGCCACAGCTGCTCTGGGGCAGACTGACAGAGGCGAGGGTGCCATACATCAGCGCCACCGGACTCTCTGACCACCATCAGGAGGACATGCGGGTGAAGTGTCTGGCACCAGGACACAACGACTGAAACAACCTCCCTAACTGTTATGGCACCATTGCCAGAGTAGCTAATAGTAGCTAATAATAGACGCTGATTACGCAGAAATAAGAAAATCTATTAATAATTATTTAAAGTGACCAGACCACTGGTGGTTTCGTCATGGAGGTCTTTTCAGGTGGAGGATTTTTCATTCTTTTCATCACCGTAGGTTGAGGGAGGCTTTCCAGAGCCCACCGGGCCTGAGCGTCATCAGTTCGAGCTGCTGGCCGGTTCTGCCGAGGCAGTGGAGGGCAGAATGGGGGCGGTTTCTGAGTGGTAAAGTGATGGCAGCAGCACTATTGTTAACATAGGCTGATGTTCAAAGCGGTAACAAACGCTAAACACTATCAATCAATGATTTCAATCCTCGTGATTTCAACTCCTGAGTCCGCCTCGCCACGTGAGCTTTTATACCCGAACTGGTGCTATGATGATGAAAGCATGCACTGTTTGAACCAATAGGAAAAATTTAACTGCAATAGCTGCCAGTTTCTCCCTAAGAGGGCAGCACTAAAATGGTTTCCAGACAAATATTGCAGAACTGAACAAGTTCACATGAAAATGTAAACAAATTGCACTGAATCATTGAAAGCAGCACCCTTAGGCTCAGTTCATACAGTTCATCTGCAAAACAAGTTGATTTGGGGGTGAGTTACACTTTAGGATGCTTGAGAGATATAGGATGTTGTACAAATATATGTATATGGATGATTGCCGCATCAACCCTCCAGACCACTCAGATCTTCTGGTTCTGGTCTACGCTGCATACCCAGAACCAGAACCAGAACCAAACATGGAGAAGCAGCATTCAGCTTCTATGCACCATAAATCTTGAACTAATGTCCAAAAAACTGCAAAGCAGCCAAAACAGAGTTCCTTTAAATCAAGACTGAAAGCTCACCTGTTTAGAGTTGCTTTTGGCCCACAATAACATATTTAATGTGTATCCATGTTTTCACTTGATACAATTTAATGTGTGTTACTGGTCTCATAACCAGCGACTGTTTTGATGTGCTTATGATGCTTTTATGTTTTCATGATGCAAAGCACTTTGAACCGCCTTGCTGCTGAAATGTGCTATACAAATAAACTTGACTTGACGACTTGAGTAGTCAAGTCTTTTCATTTCCTATTTTTTAGAAAATAAAGTAATTTAATTCCACACAACAAAACTTAACCTTAATTTTCCTCATTTAACAAATGACATCTGTTATTTTTTTTTATATTATTTTGGTAACTGTCATGTCGCAGGGTTAGGTTCTGCTCATGCTTTTAAATTTTCACCGATGGTTTCACCCCCCCCCCCCGAGCGGCCTCAGCAAAAAGTTTCATTCTATGGTAAATAAATCAATATTTTCCTTCATAGTCCCACAGAGGGGAATGCCACTGGTTTTAACCCATCCCTTAGGGAGCAGTGTGGCAGATTGCTCCCTTGTCTTGCTCATGGCCACAGAGTGACAGACAGGGTTTTAAACCGGCAACTTTTGTAACCTCTCCAAGACGCAAACACCCAGCTCCCTAACCACCAGGCCACCACTCCCGCCCAGCTCATGACGGTGAGCTGGCAGGCCCTGTTGCACCGAAGCATCCCCAAACCATGCCACTTCCAGCTCCATGCTTCCCAGCTGCTATGAGGTCCTGAAATGCCGTATTTGGTGCAGGTCCTCTGCTCCGGTGCTTTTGGACTTATCTCTCCAAAGAACAATATTCCAGATGTTCTGGTCTTTGTCTATGAAAGGCTCTCTGGCAAACATTGGTCTTGGTGTTTTTCTTAGACAGAAATGGTTTTCTCCTTGCATGCCTCTCATGCAAGCTGAACTTTCACATAGCAAGAGCATGCTGTAAGTCCTATGATGACGTTTTTATAGTTTTCAAAGAGGACTTGTCCAAGTTCACCTTGAAAACAGATGCTTCCAGACTGACCTTGCTTGGACAGCCAGACTTGGGCATGTTGACTGTTGATTTGAAGACAGATTTCTGAACATACCAATGGTTGATTTCAAATCTTTTTGAGACCCCCTTAACCCTTTACCCGACTCATCAGCTGCCACAGTGTTCCTTCTGAAGGCCCCAGGCTGTTCGCTCAATCTTACCTTGGTGTTTACTCTCACTTCAACAGTCAGGACCCGCCCTAGAAAACTTGCTTGTCAAATAAACCCCAATAAAATAGGTTTTAAAAAACACTTTTATTTGTAACTCATTTGCAATTACCCTTTTACAGAAACATTAAAAATATACTTTCTTTATTTACATCTTCAAAGATTTGGAGGAAATCGTCCTGACTTTGTACCATGGGATATTTTTCCCGCCACAAGAACATACACCTAATAATGCTAAAAGGATTCACAATGTGTGGTATAACTTTAACTTGCTCTTAGTTTTCCTCCCTATTAAGTCTCTTAATTAATGATAGTAATTTGATACATATTTTTTTCAAGTAGCCTAATGTGTTTCTTTATTTGTTAAGCAAACATGTATGTGATTGAAGAAGAAGAAAAAAATTAGCCCGGGTAAATCATGAAACGTCCTGAAGAGGGTAGTGTTTGTTTTAAGGTGGCGCGGTGGCAAAAAAAAAAAAAAAACTGCGGGAGAGAAAGAGAGAGAGAGAGAGCAGCGACTTCAAAGCCGGAGGACCGAGACGTGGGGTCGAACACGCGGGATCTTCTTCGCGTTCAACGTGGGGAAACTCAATTAACCCGAAAGTTATCGCGCAACGCCAAGTTCCTTTACGCAAATGAAGCCCTCCTCTCAGGGGCGAGCCGAGCGGCCGCGGTGCCTCCTTAACTGAGCGCTGGCACTTCAGAGTGGGGAGCGCAAATGAGAGGGTCAGAAAGACTGGTGGGTGGGGATAAAGCCCTTTTGGGAGAGAGAGAGAGAGAGAGCGAGGGGGGAGAAACTAAAAGAAAAAAAAAGGAAAAAAATCACGTGTTTGGAGATCAAAGGAGATCCGCTTTGTAGAGGAGGAGGAGGAGGGTGAGAAAGAAAGAGGGAGGGAGGGAGAAAGCGAGGCAGCGTTTGAGGCAATGTAATTGACAAGGCTCGCAGTGGTGAAATAAACACGCTTCGGCGCAGGGGCTCGGCTTTTATTGCACAATCCCCGACTCCTTCTTTTGAGGCATCGCCCGCAGCGCGCGACTACACCTGATCCCAATTACCTTCGCCCGATCAATTAATCCGTGTGAAATTATGTCCCGATCGGCGCTGATCCAGCCGGCAAGATGATGATTTTCCCAAGGAGAGGCTCGGATCGGGTGCCCGACTCGGTGGTCCCGGTGATCTGGCTGCTGGCCGCTTCTCTGGGCGCCGCTCTCGCCAAGGATACAGCCTTTGTGGAAGTGGTGCTGTTCGAGTCCAGTCCCAATGGGGATTATACTACCTACACGACTGGCTTGCAGGGACGGTTCTCCAAAGCTGGAGCCACTATCAGCGCGGAGGGGGAGATCGTCCAAGTACGTGTTGAAGTCTTTATTTATTTTTATTTTTATTTATTATAAGGGCGATCCGCGGTCCCGGGTAACATCGGGAACCGGGCCGTGATTTCACCAAGCTGGCCCTGTGTGAAACTTTTTTCCGCGGAGGCTGTGGGGGAGCTGACAAGATACGGCGTGTGTGCGTATGTGTGTGTATGTGCGTGTTTGTGTGAGTGTGTGAGAGAGAGAGAGAGAGAGAGAGAGGATGGCACTAGCCTGCAAGCATATGCGGTCACAAGATGGCTCCTATCTTGTGGAATTCATTCACAGGGAAACATGCTCTTGCAAGTTATTTGCGCTCTATAACCGGAGCAGACCTGTGCGCAATTTTCACTCCCCTGCGCTCAAATAGACACGGATGTTTTTGGTAACAAGTCGCAGAGCGCGTTTTAAAAGTTAGTAAACTTTCACCAAGCAGGTTTTAGTGTGTGTGTGCGTGCGTGCGCGTGCGTGCGCGTGTGTGGACGCGTTTCGCAATAGCAGCAACACCACGCGTCTATTTATGCGCATATTTGACTTTTTCTTGGATCACGTTCTAATAAGAGTTTCCGCGTAATTTCTTGTTTTGCACAAAAATGCCCTTGCAATTAACTAAGAAGTTCTACGCCTTGTGTTTCATTTACACATAACCAAATGTAAGTAAGCCTCTACGCCACCGCCACACTGCTTTGAACGATTATTACACTAAGTAGAAGAAGAAGAAGAAGAAGAAAAAAAAAAACTTTTCCTGCTCAAGATTTTATTTCCTGGACCCCCAAACGCGTCAAGTGCAGTTGGCCGGAGCTGCCTGTGTTCGAACCAGGAGAGCCTGAGGGGGAAAATGTGGAGCTTTTCCTCGCTGCAAGGTGTTTGTTTGAAGTTTTATGGGCTAATTCTTTCCTAATCTGCTTGGCCGCAGACTATAGGGCAGCACAGAGCTCTCCTCTTGTGTAGTGCCAGGGCTTTAAACGACGTTTTTTTTTCCCCCCCTGACCTTTAACTTGCTAAAATCCTGGGATGCACAGCAATTTCGACCTCCTTTTCCCTCGGCCTCGTCTGATCTGAAGCCCCCTCCTGGATAACGCATCTATTTGTGGTTATCCAGGAGGGCATCCTGCATCGAAATAAACGGATGTGCACTTGAAACTCTGCAGACACCAGCTCCCTTTGAGTTTATCCACTTTTGTTGTTGTTTGGGTCAGTTTTCAGCAGAGGCAACCTAGCTCTGACTGATTGGTTGCATGCATGCTGCAGAATTAGCAGTTAAACATGCACAATGCATCAAGCTGGACTTTGGGTCATCGGCTGAGGGGATGCTGGTCATTGGATTGCTGCAAAGTGTCCACCGTGACGCCACAAATGCAGTGATTTTGTTTCTTTTGCAGACCTGATTTGTCCAACTGTGCACTGACAGTGAGGAAAGCAGCATCTCCTCATGCTCGTCTGCAGCGTTGTACCCTGCCGCTGTAGCTTATAGCATCCTCCTAATGCACGCCTGCTTTTCACTCTTTTCCCCCCAGAGAGAGTCGTTGACGTTAGAAGAAAGACGATACGTGGCGATCAAACGTGGGGATGCTCGAAAACGAGTCCCGTCTGCACGCTGTGCATGGTCACTCGGGCGCCACTGCGTGACCACACAGCCATGCCGGACCTCGGCTTTACATCAGGACCCGCGTCTATTTAGGTTCTTCTTTCTTTACAAACATAGCTGCTGACCACTTGGAGACGGCCTCTGTTTTGTCGGGCTGTAATGAGCGGCGGCCCGTCTGAACGCAGAGCACCGTCTTAAGTTTCTCCCTGTGTCTATTCTGCCAAGGATTCTTTTTTTTTTTTGTGCGGGGTGAGTCGGAACTGGCAATAAATGACAATCTGGAGGACGTAATTTTAAAACGGTATCGGGTTCTGTAGCGAACGGCATTCCTGTGAAGTCTCAGGAAATTCCTGCGGTGTTTCTTCAAACTGGAATTAGGTTGAACCAAATATTTGAGCAGCGCTCGGTTATCAGGTGGGACCCCCTTGCAACCATAACATTGGGTTTGTGGGGCACTTCGGCCCTCCTCTACGGCTGTTTGATCAGAACCCTGAGGGGCTTTATGCTGCCCGGCGTTTAGTAGTGGCCAGACCTCGGCAGGTATGGGTTCAAGCACAGAGGAAGGAGGGGTGGAGGGGTGCGATGAGTGGGGAGGGTGTCTTGGCACAGTTCCTGAATAAAGATCCAACCACGATCACCACATGCACACTCCCAGCTCTCCTTTTCAAATTCCCCAACGCTAACAGCACCTCAGGCCTGCCTGAAGAGTGCGAAAAGTGGCACGTGCTGCTGGGGCCAAAAATAATAAATTAAGTTTAATTTGCTTTTGCTCTCTTTCAGGGGGTTCAGGGTTGGGGAGCACGATGATGTAGATCTGGCCCCCCGTGCCAAAACCCCAAGCTTCCTCGAGCCAGTCGCCCCCCCACGTTAGAAGTTGTGCACACCACAGTTAAAGTCGCTAAATCATTTTAAAGCATCGCTGTCCGCCGAGCAGCAGGAGCCCAGCTGCGACTTGGAGTGAACTTTGAACGGGCCCAGAGCTTTGATTCTGGAACGAAAAAAAAAACGCGTTTGTGAGTTTCTGAACATAATTCTCTGTGTACCTTTTTTTTTTTTTAAGTGTGTCTTGGGAAAGGGAAAAGCAACAGAGACTTGTGTCAAGAGCAATCAAATGCAGAAGCTTTAATTTAGGGAATGTAACGCCTGTGCTTTTCACCCGCTCACTAATTTGATTAGAAAGTCCACTCGCCTTTAAGGTTTTAACGCTCCGCCGTCCAAAAGGAATTGTTTCACTTGTTCTCAAATTTGTCACAATAGTCAGATTACATCCACAGACCTCACTCAATATATTTTATTGGGATTTTGTTTTTTTGCGCTAGAGCAACTCCAAAGAGGTGCAAGGGTTATGAATTCTTAATGCGTTTCAGAATTTTTTAAAACATAAAAATATAAAGCGTCCAGCGGGCTTTTGGGTTGGTTGACAGGGAATCAGTACTTTGTAGAATCCCTGTTTGCTACATTTACCGCTGTAAGTCTTTGGAGGTATGTCTCTACCGGCTTTGCCCGTTTAGAGACTGAAACTACAGTCCGTTCTTCTCTGCAAAGCAGCTCAAGCTTAGACAGATTCGACGGGAACATCAGTTTTCAGGTCTCGCCATAAATTGTACTATAGATCTAGGTCTGGGATCTAGGTCTAGAGTTGTCCGCTGGAAGGGGAACCGCTTCTTAACAACACTTCCTCCAGCATTGACCAGCTTGTCTTTCTCTCATTAATAAAAGCATTTGTGATGCTGCCACCTCCATGTGACACACCAGGGAGGATGTGATCTCAGGGCGATGAGCAGTGTTGGGGTTTTTTTCCCCCACATTTTGCATCTGGGCCAAAACAGTCACCTGTTGTCTCATTTGACTGGAGCGCATTGGTCCAGGTGTTCAGTGTCTCCTTACATCGTTTAAAGAAAACTGCCGACGCGACATAGCATGGCCTTCGTTTCTAGGCCTTACCATAAAGGCCAGATTCTGTGGTGTGCACCACGAATACTTGTTCTGTCTGCAGATTCTTCCACTCAAGACACTTATTGTCTTTCTCCTTCTTCTTCACTTAGACTTAGACAAACTTTATTGTCATTTTATATGCATAGAGTGCATAAAAAGCGAAATTTCGTTGCATACAGCTTACGACAATGTAATGAGATTGCAGTTGAAATAAAATAACATTACAATATAGAGTGCTGCAGTGATAAGAATATAACAGTGCAGGAGAAAATCAGTTTTAAAAAAAAATGTGCAGAAGAATGTTCAACCATGTTTATAGTGCAAAGATAATGGTGCAAAAAATGCAGTAAACATTCAGTTGTGTACAATTTTGTGTCCGTATAAGACACATCAGAAATTTGTAACTGTAGCATGAAAAAAAAAAAAAAAAAAAGGTGGAAAAATCTTTTCGCAAGACACTTTAGTCCAACAGTGCACCTTCTCAGTAATGTAAACATTGTTTAACCTATGGTCGGTGCATAAAGCACTTCCTGAAATGGTTTACGGGACGGACGCTCCTTACTGCTTCGCCTTCGTCCTCTTCTTCGTTGGTTTGACGCAAAGCGAACCGGCGATCCGTCGTTCGTGCACCGTCGGACGCCGCGTGTCGCCCTGCCTGTCGCCCTGCCTGTCGCCCTGCCTGTCGCCCTGCCTGTCGCCCTGCCTGTCGCCCTGCCTGTCGCCCTGCCTGTCGCCCTGCCTGTCGCCCTGCCTGTCGCGGCGTGACCCGCGGGCTCTGTGCACGAGCTCACAGCTGCCTCTGATTACGCAGCGGACCCGCGCTTGTTGTCATGCGACTGAAGAAGCCGGGACGTGGCAGGGGCGCGCAGCAGGGGCCCGCGGAGCTCCAGATGGAACTTATCGCGTCGTCGGCCAGAACCAGAGGGAATAACGTGGCTTCCCCCCCCCCCCCTAACTTCCTCTGTGAGAGAACAGAGCATCTCTTGAAATCAGGCTTAAAAAAAAAAATGAAATAAAAGATTGAGCTACAGTTTTCCCAACAGCCGCGAGCGGTCTGACCTTTGAACTTCATCTCCTGATGCATCTGAAGGGCTTGCAGCCTTATTATTTCCCACTGACTGAATGTTCCGGGGGGGGGGAATGGTGGTTTTGTCGTTGAGACAACGATGCGCTGAAATGCTTGGAGCTCCTACCTTGCCGTTTGGAAGGGCTTGTGTCGCGCTGCATTTAGACTATAATGAGAGCTTTAGTGGTTTAAGGCATCCAGCGCGCGTTCTCACCGCAGCCTGGAAACCCCAAGAGGCTATAACGGGGCCCGGGCCCAGACAGTAGGTGCCCCGGTCCGGGGCCACTCCCAGCGCCAAAGCAACAGTAGCAGAGTACACAAACGCTGGTTTCGAAAGGTTGAAAGCGACGTTCCCTACTTTTTTCCAGTTATTGGCTTGGCGGTTGCAGCTGTATTTTAAGTGCTATCGTCTCTTAACCGCCACCCTGCTTCGCTTTCATGTCCCAGCCAAAGTAATTTGAGGCTGCGTTTCTCCTCTTTTTGGAATAGAACAGACTAAACTGTTTTTCTCTTTCTCTTGCTTAACACCCCCCCCCCCCCCCCCCATCCTGCCCTTCCCCTACACACCAACTCAACCCCAGTCTGGTATTTTGAACGCGGCCAGAAATTGTTACGCATCCTAAGACTGCGAGTGGATGATTTCAAGTAATGTTTACAAACCAATCAGCTAAGGCTAAGTAGTCTCTCAAACTAAACTGAGCTCTTTGGGGGGCCAGTCTGCGGAGGATGCTTTACTGGCAAATGTTCCTGTCCGCTTCTCCTTTAGCGTTCTGTCACTTAGACGCTGAAAACATGATATATCGGCTGAAGAAATTGTGCGATCCAATCGGTCAAAGGAATATCTGGAGCATTTGGTACCAAAGGTTTAAGCTAGCTGTTTTTTTTTTCTATTGCGCACAAAATTTACGGTAGTTTCCTTAAGAAATGTGTTCCTTCAAGCTTTAACCATGCACGGCGTCTCTTTGGAGCCTTGTGCTTAAGTGAAAAGTTGCATTTTGGAAATTGTGGCTTTGCATGGATGACATCAAGAATCGCAATGTCGGAAAATAGTTGAGGTTCGTTTGTGTGCGTTTATGCATTTTTACACACTGAGCTACTGTACCTGCATAGTTGTGCTGGTTTACCCCTCAGCATTAACCAGTTCATGTTCACAGTTCACCGCCTAAACATTCTGAACTTATTTTCAAAATTTATTCACAACATGAACTAGTTCTCATTCATTCTTTTTTCAATCCCCCCAGTTTTTTTTTTCTTGTTTGTTTTTGGTGACAAACAGTTATTAAATGTTCTAAATTCTTATTAAGCTGCATTTGCTGTTATTCTGGCTAAGTTGGTCTCGACATTGAGAGCCACGTCGGACAATGCAGTAAGTTTTGCGCTCATTCCTCTGCTCTTCTTTGCTGTGCGTGCAAACCCGCACCTGATCTGCCTTCCTGCCAGCCGCAGGCTCCGTACGGCGACAACAGAAGCGGGGTGCGGAAACAACGTGGCATTGTCTAAGACTCCTGATGGTTACATTATGACCTTTCAGTTTGTCTTAAGTATAAAGCAACGGTGCGGCCATATTGGAACATTAGCGGAAACAGGTGGCCACAGAGACAGATATGTGCGCTTACGAGGCGCTAACTTCGTTCAAACACATGTCACAAAGTTGTTGCCTTCGGATATAAATGCCTTTACTTTTTTTTTTTTTTTTACATTAGTTTATAGAAAACTTGGACGTTTATGATTATTTAAAGTTTGCTTTGTTGGGTGTGCTCCGATGTACGGAGGCCTTAGTCCTCACCGCGCCTGACCCGGGTTTGATCCCGGCCTCAGGTCCTTCCCTCCTCTCTCAAACCTCCTTTCCTGTCAGGAAAACATTCTCAAGAAAGTTAAGGGCAATTATGAATCTGTTATTTTTGTAATTGCTGTTTTTCGATCAAAGTTTGAGTAACTTATGTGATTACATTCATAACAAAACACCATTAATTGTCTTGAGTATGCGACCCCATTTAAAGCTGCCTTGTGGCGCCTGGTGCAAAGGTCTCTTTGTCTCAACCAACAGTTTCTTTTTTTTAAGCAAGAGAGAAACAGAGATGTCTTTTTTTTCAGCCAGCTGAAGGGCAGTGCTCAGGAGAGGTATCGCTCCCAACACCAAAAACAAAAATAACAAAAAAAACTCACCACGCCGGCGTTTTTTTAATGAAAAGGTCTTGAAAGCATAGGACTGGAATGATGGAGCAGTATTGTTTTTTTTAAACCTGATACTATAATATACTATAATATAAACTCAACTGCCCTATCTGAGCGGTTCCTGGTGAATCTTTTTGCATTTCCCTAAAACTTCTCAAACTTGATATTCCTGCTTTCCAAACTCCACTATCTCCTCTTCCTCTCCGGTCTCCTCCTTTTCACCTGTCTTTCTAAACCTCGCTCTCTCCCATCGGGGGGACTGATCCACCTAAAACAAGCGTTCGTTGGTACCGGCGGTCCCAGCAGTTATGCTGATTTCCACCGGACTGGCTGGCGTAGCCCCCCCCCCCCCCTCTTTCCTGCCAGGGGACATCTGCTCCCTCTTGTCACTCCCCTCCCACTCCAACATCGATTATGTGTCCAAGTTTGTGTGTCTGAACGTCTTGTCCTTTTATCACTTTTCCGATTGGGAAGCATCAGCCGCTTTTCCCTGAGGTTCTACATTTTTCTTGGAGAGGGTGCTTGGGGAGATTTACACGCGCAGGTGGAGAACCGTTGCATCTCTCTACCTTCTGTCTTCTCCCCGGGTTGCTTTGGAAACTCGCTGGATGACGGGAGACCTCAGTGAGTTTTTTGGTCCTCCATGTAGCACGCGGTGTGTCCTGCCTGCGTTTTTATGAAACGGCGCTGAAAGGCACAGTCCATCCACACATCCCACATTTTTATCCACTGACACACGGGGTCCGCGGAACAAAGGCTAGGGGGTCAAGGGTTATTAAACGACAAAGCTGGCAGTAGCTCATCCAGGCAGAGGCATCCTTTGTTGTTGGTTAGGAATGTGCTGACTAACTGTGAAAGGTCACAATGCCAACCTCCTCCTTTTTGTTGAACGTTTTTAATGCCAGTGGACTAAAAAGGTAGGTGGACTGGAGGGCCAGTTTCCTACCTAAACGTCCAAACTCTTCCGTTTCATCTCCTAGCTGTCACTTGTCGCTGTGATCTCACTTGTTTTTTTATAAAAGGAGAAATTGACTTATCAGAGATCTTCTTTACTCACCCAAGGTCAAGAACACTGGGTTCGAAGTTCTGTCTGTTGTGTACATCGTTGCATAATGTGCAGGTCCGTGCATAAAAAAAAAAAAAAGCAATGTTGCTGTTGAGTCGGCTTTCCTCCTACAATTTAGTTTTACACTTTTTCTGACTAATATTACTTGAATTTCCTCCTGCTGCTGGTTGTGCATGTTCGTTTTTATTAGCGGAATCAGAGGCAGTCTTCCTTTCGTTCTCTTTCATCTTTCCCTGAATACATTTCTTCGCTGCTGTTGCAGAGGCTTAGATGGAAGAACATTCATGTATTGGAATGGTCCAGTTAACAACCATAAATCCATCTGAGAATAAATCCAAAGTTGTTTTTTGCAGATGCTCTTCTTCCAGCAAAGAATGGACAAAACCTCTTAAATTTCTTTTTTTTTTTTTAAAGCTGGCATAGACACACCCTAAAAAACGTACAGCTGCAGACGTTTCTTAAACAAATTATGGACCCATTGGATCCTATATTGTTAACCTATATTGTTCCTTCCTTTTTCACAATTGTGTACCGATTGGTGGTGATCTACTTAAATAAGGTTCAAGGGGTATGAATATTTTTGCAAAGCGCTTAAGCAATAAAGGAAAACGAGGCTGTAACGTAATGAGGCCAGAGCTATGATGGATTGGACCTGCTTGGTCAGACGAGAACAGGCTTGGTAATCTCTGCTTTCTTATTTTACCTTCAGAGTGCCGCGTGTCTCCAGAGTACACATATCCCAGCATCTAATGCTGTTCTTGCAAAATGAAAGTGGCCTAGATTTTTGTTTTCTGTCTTTTTGCTCCTGTATCAGGGGTGCCACTGAAAACGCTGGGGACACATGACTTTTGTGGGGTTTATCTTTGCTGTAAACCTTGAAAAGTCGCCTATAGTTTCTCTCCGGGGCTCACGGCACAGCACAGGAAATGGATCTAAACTTCTCTATCCTTCGCCTGGATCCCTGTCAGCAGCCCAGGCCATGCTGCCGCCGCCGTCGCCGCCACTCGCTCCAGCTCCTGGACCCTGAACGGGGAGGGGTCTGCGGGGCTGGGCGAATAGCTGGCCCGGGAGTCGTGCCGCGGGTGTAAACCACATGAATGCGCCGCCTGAGCAGATCGTATCAGGCAAGGCGGGGAGTCCTGGGAGGCCACGGTGCTCGGCGCAGTTCCGCGTGCTAACATCAAAGGCAGAAGCGAAAGGGGAGGGGGGGGGGGGGGGGGCAGAGGAGCAGCGCGAGGAAAGGGAGAGTGAGAGCAAAAGGAGCGAAGGCTGGGCCAAACTCTTCAAAGGCCTCGATGACTAATGCCGGCGCTGATATGCAGAGCTGCAAAACTGAATGATGATGATGTAATTGCGGGCCTTCGAGCTAAATCCGCTCGCGTACGAATACAGGCGCAGGTGTTGCTCATGCGCAGGGAGACGTACCCGTCTGGTGTTTTTGGGCTTGACGTCGGACAGCTGAACACGTTGCAGATGGGAGTTTTTCTCTCTCTCTCTCTCTCTCTCTCTCTCATGCTGTTTTCCAGGTGGAAAACGTCAACTTTCTGACAGAGCACTTTGGTTTTAGGCGACGTTTCCAAAGATCACAGCAGACGGACCAGAGTAGTCTCTGCGTAATGTTTTTATATAGAGCAGGGATCTCCAACCTTTTTAAGAAGTCGAGAGCTACATCATCGGTGCTGTGTGATAAGAAGGGCTACCTGTACCTGTACCTTTGAACTGCAAGAGTCAGAGCTCACCTTAACTTCATGTAACATAAACATGTTTTTGATGCATTTGTCCATTTTAAATCTATGCGAATGCAAGTGTGATTAAAAAGCAATCACAGCCATATAAAATAACATTTTAGTTGCAGCTCTCTGGAGGGTTGTGCTGTTTTTCTGAACAGGCTTGGGGGGCACCACATGTGAACCCTTGGGGGGCTACCTGGTGCCCGCGGAGCCCCCCTTGTTTGTGACCCCTGATAGAGATTTTCTGTTTGCGTGTGATTAAAATGTGCACGTGTACTTCCCCTGTAACGTGTGACCACAGATGTCCCCATCAGGCCGATCCCTCACAGATGATTCCCATGACGGCACGGAAAGGTGCTTCCTGCAGGACAGACGGTCTTTCGTGTTTGGAAACGCGCGGCTATAATTTACTATTAACTATTTGCATACGGCCTCGCTGCTTTTCCTCGTCCAAAAGGCGCTTCCTTTTTTGATATTAAACTGAGAGTACACAAGCACTTTCTTTCATTTCAAGTTCAAGCTGAGGTCGGTCTTTTGACTCCTGTTTCCTGGGTTGGGATCCGGAAGACAAAACTCGCAAGCACAAAGCCTTTGTTGCTTAGTTGAAGAGATGAAGAGAGACCCCCTTGTTTTCAGCACGGTGAGACTGTAGCGCTTCTCGGCGACCGCAGGATTGTTCAGCAGGCCGTTTTCACTTTCAACGCAAGGAGACGCAGCATAAATCATACCGCACAGTCTGCAAAAGGGCTTTAAAGCACGGATATTCTCAATTACCGCGGCTGAATTTTGAACATTTAGGACTTTAGATTGCAAAGTTAATTAAAAAAAGATATGAAAAAAGCAAGAGTCTCTAGCTCCAGAATGGCTTGTAAAATGTGTACCACTATTTCATACCCATACTTCGGTTCAATTCATCTCATTGTATTGATGACTAATAAAGACTGTTCATTGGCCTTGCTTAATATGTTCATCATCATTATCATCCATCACTGCAATCTTTGTCATAAAATAAATCAAAAATGAACAGAATCCTTCGTCAGGGACCCAAAGTGGCAGTCTTGGGAATCGAACCTGGGAACTTGCAGCTTTTCCAGGATGCAAGCGCCTTGCTCTCCAACCACAAGGCCACCATTTCCCTCTTTGCTATATAGGCATTAGAAAAGTCTCTGTCACTTAGAAATGGGTTTCATGTGCTTTTTGGAGTGACAGGGGGGGTAATAATAATTTATAAGCACTTTAGTTGCATGCTGAGCACTGTAGCCTCCATCAGCACTGAAGTAAAGGGCAGGCTCACTATTTTCTGAAGTATCTGGACTTCATAGGATCTCTTTTTATTATAAGATTTTTATAATCTGGTCTTTTTTTTTTCATTACCAGATTATGAAATTTCAAGAAAGTTTTGAGACCTCACGGGATTAAGCAGCTCACACATGAATGCTGCACAAAACATTTCCTCACACCTAAAATTGATAATTTTATACTCAGCAGAGATTCTTTAAAATAAATAAATTTATAGATTTATGGAATCCAATTTTTTTATGTGTGGAAAAACAAAAAATGTCAATGTCTTTTTTTTTTTTTTTGGCATTGGGACTAACTTGGATTGAGATGAGCATAGAAACATATACAGACCTGGGCTGAATTATTCTAAATTGATTAGATTTCTTTATGACACTGTGTTCTTTGAAAACTTTGTGTGTGTTAACCAATAAATGGACCTTAGATTTCCAAAAATAGTGTCAAAATGTGCTGTTGCTCTGAAGCCTGTGTCATGTCTCATCTCTGCTCTATAGCGTTTGGACTTTTTCTGTTCAGTTTGCAGAATTAGACCCTGGTCAGTTTGACATTTTCTGTCTTGCATATATTCATCTTATACTTCTCTAACATAATCCATTTCCACCTTCCAAATCCACCTTAGTGCACATAAAAAGGTCAGAACATCAACTGACATCCAGCTGTGTCCATTTTTTTTTTTCTATCCTTGCACGCCATCTGTTCACCTTCCTTTATTGCCCATTACTGCACAGACTGCAGGTCACTAAGATGCCTGACAACAGGAAGAAGCGATCATAAATTTTTTTAGGGGTGCATATAGGCTGCGCTTCATTACTTATGTCAATCTTCTTCCAGTCTGACACGTCTCATATTTATCCAGATCCATCCCTCGGTCGCATGCCTCTGTAGGAGCCGCACTCTTCGTTCTTTGCAGTTTTTTTTGAAGAGCCTAAGTTATTCTGGGGCGACTCCCTGGGCTGTTTGTCCAAACACACTTGGCTCTCTAATGACAAGTTATCCCTGGACATGTCAGGGAATCCAGTTTCTCAGAATGCTGTTTTTGAGAGACAGGAGCGATGGAGTTGGGAGATGACAGGAATAACAGGGAAAAAGATGAGCTGGTGCACAACCTCCGCTACTCTGTCTGCATCCCACAGGCATGTGCCGAAATGCAACTGTCACCCCGGGGTGACACGCACCCCGCAGGCGTTTCAAAGTAAACATCTCTGAGTTTGTGGCGCTGACACTTGGACGGTGGCCTCACCGTAGGGACGTTTTCTCCGTCGTAAAATATATGTTGGGACTAGATCTATCCAGAAGACATGGTCTCTATCCTAAAGTTAGCTTTTGGTTGTCTGGTATGGTTAATTAGTTGTTTCTAGCTCTAAGCTAAATTTTGACTCCAGGAAGTGTATTTTAGAAACAACCGTTGCTGGCACATCTTCACAGAGAGGAGAGGGTCAAATATCTGGTACAGTGGAGACTCCAAGAGTCTTTAGGAGATGCATTTTAGTCTCTTATTTGATGGCGCCATAATTACTTTAATTATTGTTTGTGAAACCTTTTGCTATTTGAGATTTACTTTCAGTTTAACTTTCTGTTTTGACAAAACACTTAAAGCCCGCATTTAGACACCTTGGGATCATGTTTTGTGTCATTGCTTAAAGGCTTGAGGAGGCAGGAGGGGGTTGAACCTGAACCTGCTACAGTTGAACCTTGAAACCTCAAAACAAAGTAGAGATGGATTCATAACGGTCGCCTTCGCTGGCTTTGTGGCCTGAATGTGTGGCGCAGCGATGGCGGACGGTCCGGGCCCCCGGCAAGCTGTGGGATTTCAGCCAAAAACAGTGGAAGTGCCACACCATGGTTCCTCAGGTGGATCAACTTTCATCAGTAGCACATATTGGACCAGTCACACTTCAGTTAAACCTAATGGTGTCAACACTGCGTGGCAGTCAGAAGGCTTGTGGTTTGTACTGATGGGTTTTTCCCACAAAAATCCGATGTTCAACATGCGTTGAAGTCTGTATCAACCCTGGTAAATTTCTCTCCAGACCCTTGGTGGTTCCATAGTGCTGGCCTAATCTAAATGGGCTCAGACCTGAGTGAGACACGTCCACTTCAGTAGATCATGCAAGGTGAGAGACGGTTTAAAGACCGGCTTCTCTTAGAGGCAATACGACAGACGGTTTTGTGAAAGAGGCTAACATTGGTTAGTTTGAAACACCTACTGTAGGACAGAAGTTTGACATCCAGAGGAGAAATGTTACTGAAGCTGTTGCCGAACTATCCATCTTCTTACTGGGAATGGTTATTTCAACCAACTGTAGTATTTCAAAATAAGTTGCCGTTTAATTTTTTTACCAATGCAATATCAGCCAGGAATAAGTTAAGGTTTCTTTTTACGCGCCAATGACAATTCGTGTAACTCCAAGAGACCTGTTGATTTTCCTGGAAGTACAGAAGGTATTTCTAGCAACGACAGTCTGTGTGCATAATGTTGAACTGTCATTTGTCATCATTCAGTTGTTAGCATTTTGCCACTGGGACTCAATTAAATTTAAATGTATTTATAGAAACACGCCATCTCGAGTCACTTTACAAATTAGATTAAATCAAATCGTACAGACAGACTGGTTTAAAAGGTTTTCTAAGAAAAGCCAGCAGACTGCATCGCGTCTTTGACTTGCAGCATCGACCCAGCAGACGACATGACAATTTCAGAACATGGCAAAGATTGCCCAGCTAACCGAGTCTTACAATCTTAGATTTAGCCAAAAGTCTTCTTGATCTTGTTTTGAGATTGAAATACTAAGCAAGAGCACCTTCTGTTAGATTATTAATCTTCTTTTGAGAAGATTCTGCTCAAAATAAGCGCAATAATCTGCCAGTGCAGTAAGAAATATGTACTTGGTAAGACTTCTTGAAATCATCATATATATATATATATATATATATATTTTCAAAATAAGACGTTTTAGCGGTTAGCGGTCAGCTGGGCAATTTTTGCAGTGAAGTTTCTCTTGCTTTAAGATATCAATCTGTCACTCCAGTCACCTGAGAGCTATTTAATCACATTGAAATGAGGCAAAGTCTGGAAAACGTGGACTTTTAAAGAATAGTTGAACTGTGCTATAGAAATCAGAAATGACTGGACCCATCAACTTCAACACCAATGTATGTGCATTATCCAAAGCTCTAGATGTGGGTATGGACAGCTTCTTCCAATTAGCCAGTGCATTCCCACTCCATTAAAAGCAGGTGACGGCCTGGTAGCAAAAGACTCTTATTGTTACGCTAAAGAGAGTGAAGCGGTGGAGATGTCTGGTCACACATCAACACGGCCGTTGCAGACGTCCTGAATTTCTCATCTCTGTTTTCTTTGTATACGATTGCAACATAAAAGAGGGGAGACATTGTGAGGTCATCTTCACTAGATGTTTGTCCCTGTTCACTATGTTGGTTCAAACTATACGCTCAACGTTACAGGTCTTTAACTGATTTTAGTTCAAGACCTTGATACACCGATTGTCTTTTTCTATCCCCGTGTCTATTGTATACGCCATGTTGGAGTCTCTGGGCTGCAGATCATTGCCAGTATAAGAGTTTCTGGAGTAGTTGCTTGTTGCTTACCCTGCAGATGTGGCCCAGCCGCGGCACTCTTTGTTCCTCAACTTGTGATTTAATAGCTGATTGTAGCTGGCATCAGATTTTCCCAACGGTGACGAGAACATCAAAGCACCATACCCAGTTCAACATTGGATCTCCACTGCTGAATCCCTTTTTTTTAATCTCTCAGCACACTGCAATAACGGATCTAAAAATGAGTAAAATGTTCTTAAAGTTAGTGTTTTTGTTCTTGATTTGAGCAGGTAAAGAAGATTATCTGCCAATGGAATGAGTATTTCAACCCCTAAAATAAGATAATTAGACATCCTGCGCTTGAAATAAGATGATGGAGATGAGTTGTTGCTATTTTAAGGACAGAAATCTTATGCCATTGGCAAGTCATCTTATTTACCTGCTCAAATCAAGGACAAATACACTATTTTTAAGAACATTTTACTTATTTTTAGTTCAGTTTTTGCAGTGCAGTGAGCCGTTGTGACTAAACAGTGACTCTTGTTAAGTCAGGACTCATCGGTTGATTAACAAAGAATGAAGACCATCCACTACTAGCACATGTGGTGCAGATGATACGCCCGCTACGAAATATATTTAGCCTTGACCGCAGCTTCGTGCAGCGTTATTCGGTGTCCTTTTAGAAGCTCTGTGCAACCGGTCATAAAAAAGGGAATCAGAACATTCCATCAGGTTTATGCAGGAGTGTTGCTTTTGGTATTAAAATATTTGAGCCACCTACGCTGGTGCCTTAACAATAAAGGCCATATAGTTGTTGTTTCTTGACCGTGGCGTCATCCGACCAAACCGTTTGGTTTAGACTTCCAACTCAATCAACCGCTATCTTATAATGTAATGCCAAAAAAAAAAAAAAAACTCATGAGAGAGACATAACTTTAAATGTTTTAATCATACAGAACATGTTTTTCTTTTCTAATACCCTCTTCTAACAATCCGTAATGTGTTTGCTCAGAGACTCGTTATGAGTTTCCCATCATTTCCTCCACTCCGCTGAGGCTTTCCGGTAACGCTGCTTCCAAGTGATAAGAGGATGGGAACAATATCGCAGTAGGTTAACTGGCAAGATTCAGTCATGTGTTGCTTTTTGTCTTTCTCATCACAACCTCCATTCCTAAAGGCGAGGTTGTGACTTTCCCATTGGCAGCCGCTTCTGTCGTTGGCTTTTCTGCCACATTGCTTCAAGCTAAGCTCACGGACAGAGGATTCGGTAACGTACTGGTGCATGCGTTCATGGTAATTATTGTTTTGCACAAGCCGGAGTTTGTATTGCCCAGGCAACGAGAGAGGCTCGCAATTTAAATTAGAGTGCGTAACTCGTTGGTTGGTCTGAGTCGCGTACCAAAACTTTAAAGTTGCACGTTAAGCTAAGTGGATAGATGATCCTGCAGCTTTCTGTAAAGTCTTCTCCACAAGATTACAGGTTCATTTCTTGACTCGTCATTTCCCTTCCTCCCTTTCATGAGTTCTTTCTTTCTTTTTCTTTTTCTTTTTTTTTTTGCTCTCTTCTCTCTGTTCAGCTCAGGAGGGGAAGGGGGAGGGTGTATAAATGTGAGACCACACATGCTGTGTCAATGTTTGCTGGAATAATTAGAGACAATGTGGGCCAATAACAGGAGGAGTGCAGTAACCTGAACTCACTTTGTTCTGCCCCGACAGCAACACAAAAGCCATTCACAGTCCCGCAGATCCGCCGGCTCACAACGGGAACGACTGCAGTTTTCTATGCAGCCGCGGCGCGCGGCTCCGAGGATCAGCAGGAAAACGGACCAGTTTCCAGCTCAAAGCGATGCCGGTGTCGCTCTAAAGGGTTTTTCTTTTCCTTTTTTTTTTTTTTTAAGCGCAACCTGTTAAATTCCTGCCACCAAACTCAACCCCACAAAAAAAACAAAAAGAAGAAAGAAAATAAAAAACCCTACCCCTTGTCACCCTTCCCAGTCATCCAACACATGTCCCTGGCTTAGAGGGCCCTCTTTAACTAGAGGATATCCGGCTGCCCGGTATGCGAAGAGCCTGTGGATTCCTGACACGAGTGCTAGAGCTGGACTCAGAGGTGACTTTCAGCGCGGCCAAACAACTGTTGGATTAGCGGGACACTTTAAGTTGATTCTGAGCCAGTGGAAGACAGCTTGGCCCAGAGAAGGGTATAATCGATTTACATGCACTTTTGATGGACCGTTTAAAGGCGTCTCTGTTTATTTACGTCTGAAGCATGCAAAGGCAAGAACGACGAACCCGACGAAAAGAGGAAACGTCAATCTTTAGATGAGCTACAACAAAAAAATAAATAAAAATCTGACAAGCTTAGATTTCCATCCAACCTGTGCGAAGTAGGAAGCTCATAACGTGACGTGGACCAACTGGTGTGTCCCAGCGGTGTCCATCTTGGAAAGGGGACACCGCTATGGGATGCATACATCCCCTGGAGGTCGCGGGTGTCATTGTGGCACCTGTCCCCACCACTCTCAGCTCGTGTCAGCAGCTCAGATTTATTTACATTCACTTTTTTCAGTTTGTTCCGGTGCACTGTCAGCTGGAAGCGACAGAAGATTGGTCTGTCGGGTCTGGATTCTTGTCAGATGATCGTTGTTTTGTTTGCTTTCCTTTTATGGAATACAATGTGCCTAAATTATGGTTAAGTGTGCAAACACAGTCACAACATCAGTCGGGATCTCGGTTTTTAACACCATCTTAAGACAAACGATTTACAGATTTTATTTTTGCTTCCCTGTCCTTTTGCGCTCGTTTTCTT
Source organism: Fundulus heteroclitus (assembly GCF_011125445.2). Classification (NCBI taxonomy): domain Eukaryota; kingdom Metazoa; phylum Chordata; class Actinopteri; order Cyprinodontiformes; family Fundulidae; genus Fundulus; species Fundulus heteroclitus. The sequence continues at coordinate 18,529,957 of NC_046372.1, forward strand.
TTCTTTTTTTTCTCTTATTTCTGCATCCCTCTCCTCCTCTTTCCATTCCACTGCGCTGATGTACTCACGGCTGGCAATGTGTTCCTCATCACAGCTTGTGTTTCCTCTTATCTGGAGCTCTTTTATCAGCGGCCGTCACACATGCCCAAAAGAAAGGAGTGGTGGGGGAGCCTGGAGTGCGGCTGATCTTATCAGCAGGTGGAGATTTCTGCACTAGGGTTCAGGGGCCCAGAGCAGCCAAAGGAGGGCCAAACGCGAAACGGGTCCAAGTTAAAAACTATTCCCACACACTCGTATGTCATCCAACTGTCTGGTTTTAGTGATATTCGTAGCCTTTTTGCACAACGTTTGTTGTGACATTTGTGCCTGTATTGATGGGATATTGATGAGGCTCTTGCTCACAATGAACACTATTTCAGCAAAGTATTAACTCCTAAATATGCAGCTGATTAATTAGCATTCCTTCTTGCAGTTATGAAGTGGCTTTTCTTCTGTTTCAGATGGTTCAAAGCAATTCCACTTTTATACATTTAACTTCAAATAAGCGGCATATTGTTTGCACATATACATATACATATACATGTATATGTATATGTATATGTTGTTTTGTTTTTTTTGTTTTTTTTTAAATCCCAACCTACCTACGCCTGGTTGGTGAGAAACTCCATAAAACAAAATTGTTTTAGGTGGATTCTGTTATTGAATAAGGAAGGCTTGAAGTTAAAAGCTATTATTAGTACGAGTAATTTGTGTCTAAAAATTAAGTCAAATGTCAATTTCATTGTCAAAGCAAAGAGATGCAGGAAGCTGGTTAAAAGCAAAACATGTTTTTCTACGCGTCAAAACATGTCTGTGGGTCAATAATAATGCAAGAGAGCGATCATTTCTGTGGGTACCCTGCAAAAACTAAAGTAAAAATAAATGTTCTTCAAATGAGTGTATTTGTCCTTTATTTGAGCAGGTAAATAAGATCTGCCAATGGAATTGGTATTTTCACCCCTAAAATAAGATAACTAGATATACTGCACTTGAAATAAGATGATGGAGATGAGCTGTTCTTACTTTAAGTGCAAAAATTTTCTTCTATTGGCAGATCATCTTATTTACCTGCTGAAATCTAGGACAAATACACTGATTTCAAGAGAATTTGACTTATTTTTAGTTCTGTTTTTGTAGCTTAACAGGCTGGCTCGAGTACAGCTACTGTAAGTCGCTCGGTTTTATCCAAATGCCTAAACTCCTATCTGTCATGGAACCTTGCTGGATCTGGAAATATTTTTGGTGTGTATTAAATATCTAATGTCTAATCTTAAGCTTATTCAAAATATTTTAGTTTGTGCAGTTATTATACATGGAAAAAGACATTTGTAACAAAATAATCAACACGGAACGAAGGAAGAGCCGGGATGAAGGGACGGAGCGGCGGGCGGACCAAAGCACAGCCTGACAAAAGCCTGGAACGATATCGCTGGTGGATATCTGGATGCTTGGGATGCCTAGGATGGCAGCTTGTACACTTTTGGCTTTGTCTTTGCGGGGATGAATAGAGGCCTCTGTGATGGTGTTGACAGGTTTCTCCAGGCTGAGACCTGACTGGCTGGCATACTAAGGTGCTGGAGCTCTGGAGACTTCATCCTTCCCATAGGGGCAGCAGCCTGACAGGGGATGCTGGTCATCGTGGTTCTCCCTACAAACAGCCCTCTGTTCTCCGCCTCTGACCAGTTCTTATTATTGTGACGTGCTCGTTACACTAATACACCCATGCACATTTATACATGGCTATAGCAAGAGATCAGAAAACAGCTGCAGGTAAATGTAAAATACGTAACTTTCTTATGAAGCTGCCAAATCAAGCAGTTTCCTGAGAATCTTCTCTCATGTTTATGGTGTAGGTCAGGGTGCTGGTTAAGTTTTCCCATGGATTGTGGCACTTTTTTAAACGTTTGCTTTGTCCTGCCTGAGGACAGCCGATTCTGTCTTTGAATCAAAACCTTAGGAGAGATCTAAAACTTTTCATGAAATGTGTTTAGCAACAACGTGGCGTTTGGTAGATAATAAAACATAGAGTGCTCTGAACCTACCATGGCAATTGTTAGAAATCGGCTAATTATTTCCACAAATTATAATGCTGTTTCCTTTAAAAGCATAAAGTTTAAACGGGTATGCCAGTGTTTTGGTATCAAAAGGATTTTGAAAAATATAAAGGTAAAACACTTTAACAACTGACTTCAAATCAAGTCCCAAACATTTAAAATGAAGGGTTATATTATCTATATATATATATATATATATATATATCTATATATATATTATTGAAAAGGCGCCTTTCTGGACACTCAAGGTCACCGTACAGAAGGGTAAAAAAACAGAATGTCAGAAAAAAATCAAAACTAGTACAGCTAATACTAATTTAGGTTATCATTTAAACGATTACTCTGGATTTTTTTTTATCTGGATTGTTTTTTTAAACACTGTACAGGATGCAAGTCTAGCTGAAGGTGGAAAAACGATTAAAAACGATCTATCACCAATTCATTTGTAATGTAAAAAGAAGCAGACATATTAAAAAGGGGTGCGTACACCTCTATTTATCTAATAGAGGAGTAAATCTGAGGCCATGGTTCTAAACTGGGTCGTGGTGGACCACTCTCTCCGAGCCAGGACGAAGTCTCTGCCTCAAACCGAGGAGTTCAGGTATCTTGGTTTCTTGGTCACCGGTGATGGTGAGACGATACTGTGGATGGATAGAAAACTTGGGGCCTTTATCTACAGTAAAGCAGGCACTGCTCTGGCTCTTCATGGTGAAAAGAGAATCAGACAAACATCATATCTCTTTATTTTACCAGCCTGTCTACTTTCCGACCCTTGCCTGTGGTGATTTTATGTGGCTCTTGACCTGAAGAATGCTAGAGGGAGCCAAAATGCGGTTCCTCCATAGGGTGGATCTTTAAAGGATGAGTTTGAAAGTGTTGCTTGTTTTGTTACCTCCTCAACCCGAGCTCCGGTAAGTTGAAGATGACGTATGGTTGGTATGAATGTTCTTTGCTCTTCAATTCAGTTTATTTATTTAGCACCGATTCACAACAGATGTTATCTGAAGGCGCCTTACAAAGTGAATTCAGTCCAGTCAAACATTCAGATTTCCGTCTAAGGAAACCCAGAGGATGGCATCGAGTCATTGACTTGCCGCATTTACTCCTCCTGAAAGAGCGTAGAGCCACAGTGGACAGTCGTCTGCATTGTTGATGGCTTTGCAGCAATCCCTCATACCAGGAATGCATGAAGCGACAGTGAAGAGGAAAACTCCCCTTTAACAGGGAGGAAAACCTCCAGCAGAGAACCGGGCTCAGTGTGAAGGCTCATCTGCCACCACTGAACGGGTTTGGGAAGCAGAGACCCAAAAAAAAGGACAGAAGCACTGATTCAGGAGTACTTTCTACGTAGGAGAAAAGTAAAAGGGCAACGGCAGTAGTAGCAGCAACGTAGATGGCTTAATCTGGGAAAGTAACATTGATAAGAAGATCAACTCTGAGGCAGTTTTCATGTTTAGAGGACGAAAGAGAGCACAGACAGGAAGTTGTTGGAAAAGCTCAGCAAATAGGAGAGAAACGGAGCTAAACAGTGAAAGACAGGACCAACTGTATCATCTATAGGAGGACATGAAATTGTTGGCAGCAGTAGCTCAGCTGATGCCCCCCCCCCCCCTTTTCCAGGATGGTGTCACGGCTAAACAGAAGACCAGGCCAGATGTAGTTACTATGGAGAGGAAAAAATAACAGAGGGAACATAAAATTTAAAAGCTGAAATAACAGCAAACATTACAAAATCTGAGAGTAGTGGAAGAATGTAGCAGACTGAGGGGAAAGTGATTTTAATGCACACCCAACATTACAGCAGTACAAATACAGAGATAGCTCAGGGTAACCTAAGCCACTCTAACTCTAAGCTTTATCAAAGAGGAAAGGTTTAAGCGTAGCCTTAAAAGTAGACAGGGTGTCTGCCTCACGGGAAGTTCAGAAAGTGCCGATTAGATTGTGTCGAAGGGAGAAAAAAAAAAATCAAGATGCCGACTTTCTGCGTCACGGATTTAAAGTTGCAGCTGACTTTCCAGCATAACGCTCCACAACGGCCTGCACAGCAGCATCGTTCTGCTCTCGCACAACGCCGCTCAGCTGGCCAAGACGAGCTGCTTGACTCACGCCTCAGCAGACTCACGGCGTCCTGGACGGCCGAGGGCCTCGTCTATCCGGCCTAATGCACGCTTTTGTGAGCCGTTAACAAAACGCTGAGGAGCCATATACATTCCAAGAAGAGCATGGGGCCTTCACACGTGATGCACGGAGAGCCGGAGCTCTCCCAGGCCCTTCGCATGCCCTTGCAGTTCGTCCCAACTGCCCATCTTAAAGAGTCACAGAGCCTCTTTGATCTGAAGGCTGTCCTCCCCAGCTGGGAAGCCATTGGGATGCAAGCGGCCCTTCTGGTCTCCCGTTTCAAGTCACACATTCTTTCCTAAGGACCCAGAGGTCCTGACCCATAGCTGTAGTGGAATTTCATATGCAAAAAATAGGCCAGACTTACCACGCTGTCTGAATGTCCACTTATTCTCTTTTTAGTATTCAGTATCATTGGCATGTATAGATGTAGGTATCATACTTAAAGCGTCGCAGCCACAATAAAGACATGTCAGTGTTGGGAATACCCCTCATTGATCCTTTGTGTTCCCTTCCTTTCATATATTTGCCACGTCCAACTTTGAATATAGGGAAAGAGATGCACTGGCAAGACTTTTGTGGCTGTTCTCTTAACTCTTTTGCATGTGTTGGCTAATTTTGACCTTTTTAATCACCGTACTATTAAGACCGGTGCGTAAGGTCATCAAAAGTATTAATTTCAAGCTTTCCATCTGAAAGCTGTCATATTTTAGGAGAAGAGGCAACGCCATGCCATGTGTGTGAAAATTATTGTAAAACGTGGTTTTGCTGATGTTTTATTGTATTGACTGAACTGCTTAGTTTCGCTAGTGTAACTGAACTTAGACTTACAACTTACTGACAACTTTATTTGTCATTTTGTATGCACAGAGTGCGTACAGAACGAAATTTTGTTGCATACAGCTTGTAAATTGCAGTAAAATTGAGTTACAGTATTAGGTGCAGCAGTGAAGTAAACAATTGAAATGTAGACAATGCAGGAGAAGTCACAGTGTACAGGTGAGTATTTTTTGAAACGTCCGGGGACAAGTTTTTTTTCTTTTCTTTTATTCAACGACCATCTGTTTAGTTAAAGAGATAAAGCTGAAAATATGCAGATTCCTCTCGACTGTGGATTTCTCAGTCCGTCTCTATTTAAGGAAGAATCTTGAGGAATGAAATACTTCAGCTCTGGTGAGCACAATCTCAGCACAAACCGCGCAACATCACCTGTTTTATGTCTACTTTTCTACCATAGTGCTTTTCTTATACTGTTATACATATTACCATGTCACCAGTACTTGCACATCTAGTAAAGGTTTAGGTCTCTAGAGAGGGTCTGGGGGTCTCGTTTCTTGTGAAATATTGCGACATCGCCTAATATTCTGTCTTGTTCTTGCCCCGGCTCGCAATGGATCTGTAAAAAACGCCAACACCTGTTAGTTGCTTTAGAAATCGAGGAAATTCTTGGGTTGATCAAATTATAAAAGAACTCCAAATGTGTGCGAGGAGAGCGTGTGGTGTTCAGCTTAAATGAAGCAAGAAGACGTTGGAAAACGTTGAGGTGGAGAAAGCTTCTGTCTCCTCAACTGTGAAATAGCCCGCTCTTTTTGGATGTTGCTCATTACCTTTTCAACGTGATCCACAACCGTTCCGAACAGGAAGTGCGTGTGTGTGTGCGTGTGTGTGAGAGAGAGAGAGAGAAACGGGTTTGAAGTTTAACTCTTGAGCGAGCGGCGGTTATCCCCAGGGTCTGCCTTCTCCCAACCCTCTGCCCTCCTTCTCGTCTGCTTTCCTCTCCCCTCTCATTCGGTCTCCGCCGAGTCCTACCTCTGGCAACGCGGCCAGTGAGAACGGCTGGAACAATACGGCGTTTGTGCACCGCTCTGCACTTGGCCTGCTGCTAAACAAATGTTCGGAGGAATTCTAGTGGCTGGCCTTGCCCCTGAGCCCAGGCTTATCCCACAGTGACTTCATAAACGCTCTCTGGGGTGATCAAAAGAACAATTAATCCTTTATGTGATAGCTATATGGTAATGGAATTATTTCCACACCAATTAGAACTTGCTTTTCTCTCTCCGTTGCCCTCATGTCGATTATTTATTTTGCTCCTGCTGTGGAAATAGAAAAGGTTCTGTCGCCTAAAGCACCAACGTACGCCGCCGAGGATAGGGCTGAGTTTGCAGGGGAGCATAACCGAGCTGTTTGACTGGAACTGCTGCCTACATTTCAATGAAACTGACATTGTTTTTGCAAATTGTGGGAAGTTACTTAGTAGCGTTCTTGGTTGCTTAAAGAAATTGGCTATCAGTTGAGTGGTTGAACAAAGTGTATGCCCTCCAACACTGGAATGTATGAAATCCACAGACTTTGTCCTCAGGCGGTGGTGTGGGTTAATGCTCGGTGGTCGGAGGACATGGATCCACGCCCAGACCTTCTGCTCATGTCGCCCTGAGGTGACTGCTGAAAGCCACTGTTTGCACAACCATTTTGCTTACAGTATTACAGTTTAGCATGGAAAAGTAACAATCGTAGTACTAACTTGATCTAACTTGAGATATATAGTTTGTTTTTTGTAGGGAAGTATTTTGCTTGCTGAAGTAGTTTTCTCTGAAACAAAATTTATATGTTTTTTTCTCGGTTCCACCTTCCTGCTCACGTTTCCATCTCTGACCACCTTAGCCACACTGCAAAAAGGGAACTAAAAATAAGCATTTGTCCTTGATTTGAGCAGGTAAATAAGATGATCTGCCAATGGAATGAGATTTTTACACTTAAAATAGGAACAACTCATCTCCATCGTCTCATTTAGAGTGCATTATATCCAATTATCTTATTTTACGGATCAAAATACTCATTATGTGCTAAAATCAAGGACAAATGCCCTAATTTCAAGTAAATTTTACTTATTTTTAGTTCTGTTTTTGCAGTGCAGGCCAGAAATGTGCACCTTCCTGCGTTTTTATTCCCCCTCTCCACCCAGTGAAGGTGCTAACCATTAATACAACCCAGACTGCCACCTTAAAAAAATAAAATAAAATCTTGTCTCCCTGCTGCTTTGAACAACAGCAGTGCACTGCAGAGGTCCGAGAACACAGTTTGTCTGATCGCCGCTGCAGCCCACCCCCATTTTTATTGCCGTACATGGAGGGACAGTGAGTGCGTGTAAAAATGTGTTTATCAAGCAGAAAGAGGTGTGGCCGGATCTTTATGGAAACTAAAGTTGGAAATGAAAATGCTTTTGTATTAAGTAGTACATTTGCAGGATCAGTCTTCAAAGAAGGTGTTGGGAGGACAAAAATGGGGGATATTTTGTGAATATTTTGTCTGACGATTTGAGCGCTTATAAAAAGGCCAATCAGAGGTTGTCGTTTTGGTTGTTTTCCAAGATTTTTGTTGACTCCTGAACCACTTTGTTTGGGGGCTTCTGGGTTCTTCCTCAAACTTCCTGCCTTTCCATTAAACCAATGAAGACGGCAGGGTATGGAAGAATACTGTGACCAACCTACAGTCAGCCGCTAACGATGCTAAAGTTGGTATCTTAGCGTTGCAGCTTTCTTTTTGTCTAGTTTTGATCAGATTTAAAATGAAAAATATTTACATTGTTTTTGTGGAAACACCAAAATGGAGCATTTTCTGTGCTTTTTTTTGACTATCAAACTACCTTTAAAATTTGACAAGTAGGCTATAGTCCCACAATATATGGACTTTTCACACAAAAAGCAGTTTGAATGTATATAGATTGATGGATTAATCTGCATATGAAAACAAATACCAGTTCCTAGAGTTTCTCCAAAATACTGCTATGCCTCATAATGTCCATCATCTTATCTACTGAACTGGATGTATTGTTACACTCCACGCTACTAGTTACCTTTCATGTAAAATATCTACTACAGAAGAGACTTTGGTAACTTTTTTAACCAGAGAACTAAAGTGCCGTATCAGATAGTTTTGAAAAAAGAAAAAAAGAAACAAAATATTACAATAGTTTTAGCAACTTGGCACCAAAATCCTAGCCAGGTTCCAAAGTGTAATTAAACACTGACTTCTAAGGTAATACAGATTAAACACGAATATAAGTAAAGTTTACTGTGTAGGAGAATAAGGGTTTGCAGGAACTTTTAATTTTTAATATTGCCGTTATTTAAGAACATTAGAAATTCACTCTGGTGTTTCTTTCGTTGGACTAGCAGTTAGCAGTTGTCTGCTATGCCAAAAGAATAAAAAGTAGAATTTTTTTATTTTTATTTTCTGAATGTTGCCATTTTTTGGTCATACAAATTTCTGTCATGCATTATGTAAACTTATTGCCTCTATGTCAAAGTGAGTTTGAACCCAACTTGGAGGGTTGGGGGTTGCAGCACATAATGTATGGATTGTGCATGTTTCTTCCACTGTGGTGCATGAGAATGTGATAATTGTCCTTATTTTGAAACATTTGGTTCTTTCGACATTTATATAACCGCAGAACATATAGCAGCTCCCGTCGTGCAGCCATGCACATGATTAAGGGAATGTCTGTTCTGAAGGTCTTGAAATAACAGACGGGGGCACTTCATGTTGAGCTTGTGCACGCACCTTAAGCTGCAGCTCCGTAGATCCCAGTTGCTCTACTGGAGTAAAGCCACTCCATTTTCCCTTTTGTCCACGCAGCTGACCTCCAGGCTCGCTAAGACGCACTTGTGCGGGGCCTGGCCCACAGCCGGACAGTAGATGTGGACATTGTTGCAGTGATGGGTTCCCCTCACCGGGGTAACCGGGCCCCTTTGAGCCCTTACACCACACTGTTTGCCCGCAGCCGCTCTTTTCCTACTTGGCCCGCTCTTCCTCTTTTTCCATCTCACCGCTGAACTTAAAGAAAGCTTGGGAGACAGCGTGCTGTTTTTTGTGCGAGCTGCTTGGTTATGCTGCTGGTGGCCGGCTTCCTACGGTGCTCCAAATCTCCCATTTACTTTCTCTCTCTCCCTTTTGTTTGACCTCCTCCGGGGAATGGTCCACTGTTTGATCACTTTAGGGGAGAAAGAGAGAGATCAGTGGTTCCTTTGACATTCCCTCTAGCTTTTGACAGTCTATATGCGGCTGATCAGTTGGCCCGGCATCAGCAAGTGGCCTCTTTTGATTTTTCTTCCTTCTTTCTTTTATGTTTTTTTTTTTTAAGCCATCCATTGTGAAGCCTTTTGATGAGAATATGTGGGTAGAGTTTAGAAATATTGCCACATCATTTCTTATTTCACACTTTTCCGTTGATTCTGCACACCGTTTTGATGAGGAAGGCACACATTTTCTTAAAATGTCAACTTTTTTTTATCTTATTAGTCCAACAAATCTCAGGCTTGGATGTGATCTACCACTTAGAGGTGCTTGATTATTAAAAAATAACCCCCACAATTAGTCAAGACTGAAATCATGGTCAATTATCACTTTCAAAGTACCTACGTTTTGAAGCACACTACATTTATCAAGGTTAATTAACCTTTTTTTTGTCTGAAAAGTTATAGCCGCCCCTCCAAATCATTGAATTCTGGTGTTTCTATCGACTTACAAAGTCCACAGGAGTATAAAATTGAGTACTTAGACATGCAAACTACTTCTACAATAATTTGTGAAGGAATGCATCACTCTCAGGAGCTCACACATTTTCAGCTTGGTACCATGATAGGATGCTCGTCTGTGCCATAATTACTCCATTGTCAGCTGTTGGTCATCTTAACAAAGTGGAAACGGTCGGGAACAACAGTAATTTAATCAGAGTCTGCAGTCCTGAGTATCTCACTCTGCATATAGACTCAATAGCTACAGACCTCTAAATTTGACATGGCCTGCCATATTATCTGAAGGACTGTGTGTAGTGATCGTAATGGAGCGGGTTCCTATGCCTGGTAGTGCCTTGGGTTGGTTTAGCCGTTATTTTAGGAGAACGGTCTTTGCCCCGGTGGCATTGTGCCAAGTATAAAGTTTGGTGGCTGGAGGATAATGCTGCGTAGTTGTTTTGTCAGCGGTTAGGCTTGGCCTCTTAGTTACTGTAAGAGGAATGCTTCAACATACAAAAGCTTTTGGGACAATTACATGCCCACAACTATGCGGTTGGAGTGTGGACGGCTGGATGGTACAGTTCGGATCTTGACTGGCCAGAAACCCGACCTCAACCCGGCGGTGCATGTTTGGGATGAACTGGGAGTTGAGACTGTAGGACAGGACATCAGGGCCCGACGACACGACGTTTACATCAGGGGTCTGCAACCCTGCTCCTCGGGATCTACTGTCCTGCATGATTTAGGTGTTTCCCTGCCTCCATGCACCTGACCTAAATAAATGGGTGATTAACAAGCCTTTGCAGCCCTTGATGTCTGCTGAGGGGGTCATGTAATCATTTGATTCAGATGTGGTGGAGCAGTGATGCATCTAAGACATGCAGGACAGTAGATCCAGAGGACCAGAGTAGCAGACCTCTGGTTTACATAGAAGGATGGTTAAATTCTAGATTATAAAGTTTATATGTGATAATTAGGATGTCATTAAAGTTTGTGTCCCTATTCGTTGAGCCAGGTTATATCACGGTTATTTCAATATGAATGCTCTTCTAAAGGTTTAAAAGAACTTTTCTATTGAAGGCTAATTTGTTAAAAGCCAAATAGGTGCATAAGTTTTCATACTCTGATTTCTTTATTACATCTCACTATCATTTTAATTGCATTCTCTTCTCTCTTGATATTCGCAAGGTTTCATTGACGACAAATGAGTGAATTTAGGCATGAGTACACTACATTTATCTGAGGCCATGCATGAAAAGCAAAATAATTCCTAAAAGTCTTAAACGAGAGGGCTTGTGGAAGCTTGCTTTATTTACGCCAAAAAATGCTTAGCCACAATTAACCAACCACAACCTATCTGAATGTCAATTTAGGTCATTTTCTACCCTCACAAAAGCCCCGGACTCAGAGGCCGTGAAGCAGAAAAAAGCTGATGTAATGGGTTTAAGAAAATCTCCAAGGGGAGTCAAACCTCACCCACACAGCCCCCAACTACCCCCACTTGTCTTCTGTCCAAAATCCCACCCCTCATCCAAGCCTTTAAACTCCTTAAGTGGTCTCCACCGTTGGTCAACACCCAGATTGCACTGCTTTGATGCACTTAAGTCACAAACGTACAATTCAAACAGCACAAAAATTTATGATGGTAACCCCCCCACCACCAACACCACCACCAAAAAAAAAACAAAAAAAAACAACAAAGAAGATTATTTATGATTCAGTGATTTGGTTTTTGAAATGGGGGAAGGGGCGCAGGAGATGAAGGACGAGGGAAAGAAAGAAAGAAAGGAGGAGGGGGGTGAAGAAAAGAAATCCCAGCCTTGGCGTACACAGCAAAACGCACAAAAGAAACCTGTAACGCCTCCAGATTCCTTCTAGTCGAGTATCAAATACATGCTTTGGTTTAGAACAAGAGACTGGTGGGTAAGATGGGACCGAGCGAGCCAGTGAACCCGGCAGTGGCTCGGTTGGGTGCTGCGAGTTAATCTCTCAGATAGGATTTTTTTTTTCTTTCCTCCTCCCTTCTTCTCCTCCGCCTCCTCCCTCTCTTTGGGGATATCGGTATTGCTGTGTAGCTTTGAATAGAGGGACTTGTCTAACCTGATCAGTGGTCAGAATAAGCACAAGGAGAGGCTCAGAAAACACATGCAGGGATGACCGCTGCTTTCAAGTTCAGAGATCGGGGGGGGGGGGGGAACCTGCACACTGATCCGTCTTGATGCGTAATACTTTACTGTGATCTTTCAGAATCCTTGCCACTGGAGAAAGTTCCCTGACTGTTAGGACAGACTATGGGAAGAAAGCGCAGCTCCTGATGCTTACACTCAATTTAAGAAAAGAAAAGATCCCCCAGATGCTGCTAATCAAACACTCTTGATCAAGTGACGATCAGCAAGTGTGTCCGCCTACGCAAAGCAGGAGTATTGACTTTTTGCTTGTCTGGAAGGACTTCAGCCATGACCTCAGAGTGGTAATTAACGCTGGCCGTGAATCTAGACAAAACAAAGGCAGTTGGGCCATTTCTAAATAGCTTCAATTCTATTATGCAGGGATAAACATTATCCACATGTGGAGATCTTTCAGGACAGCTGTTCATCTTCCCAGCAGTGGAGCTTGCTCTTTGAAGTGGAGCTCTTCAAGTTTTCAATTGCATTAAACGTTTTAGACTCTACAGTCCACAGGTTGTTTAAATATCAACATTTATGTCATTAGAATAAAAAACGACAACCTTGGCTTCATTGGAAAGGTTGAAAAGAGCAAACGCCATCTCTAATAATAATAATAATAATAATATGGCAGGAAGACTACACTGCAAAAATGGATCTAAGAATAAGTAAAATATTCTTAAAGTTAGTGTATTTGTCCTTGATTTGAGCAGGTAAATAAGATTATCTGCCAATGGAATGAGTATTTCAACCCCTAAAAAGAGATAATTAGACATCCAGCACTTGAAATAAGATGATGGAGATGAGTTGTTCCTATTTGAAGGGCAAAAATCTTATTCCATTGGCAGATCATTTTATTTACCTGCTCAAGTCCAGGACAAATACACTAATTTTAAGAACATTTTATTTATTTTTAGTTGCACTTTTGCCATGTAAGGTCTGCTCAGGTGCGTCTGAATTAATAACACTTATTGGAGTGTGTCCTTTGGAAAGGTGAGACCAAAGCAGAGGCGCCACATCGCCATGTTTGGTAAAAACCAAACATCTTATCAGTGCAGACACCTTGAAGCCACTTTAAGGCATGATGGTGGGGGGGTTATGATTTGGACATGTAAGACCTGGACAGCTTACGTTAAGTCGACGCTGATTTAAGATTTTGGTCTGAAGGAACTGGACCCTGAAACTTAGCTTGATGTCTTCGCAGTTCTTCCTTCGTCCAGCCGTCTCTCAGACCTCATGTCACTTCAGTAAACCCGTGTTTAGAGAGAGGTTGAAATAAAAAGTCATAGCTAAATTCTTTATTAACCCAGACCAATTTATTCTTTCTTGTTTGGAACAACCCAGTATATTTTGAAGGTCATGTAACGTTTGATCTTGAGTTTCAAATACCGGTTTCCACGCAGTCAGATGATCCTGAAATGATGCCGTTAAACGCTTTCTGTTAACAAGTCCCAAGCTAGTCAACAAACTAGTTGAGGGGAGAGAAAAAAACCTACAGGCTTTTTTTTTTAGGCTCTCCTAATAAGAGGAAGTAAAAGCGGTTGTTAGTTTGGAGAGTATCCAAATAGCTTCCGGTACTCCTGCATTAGTCGTTAAAGGTCTTCCCTTTAGGAATACAAGAACGAAGCTGGAAGGTGACACCCCTCATTCGCTGTCTTACAATATTCCCGCCGTGGCTTTGTTTATTCATGTCCGTGTTTCCTCTGGAGTATCATAGCGGGATCAGGAAGTCATGAGTCCCTGGGTCACGCTCTTCTCCGGCTGTGGTGAACAGTGATCAAGGAGCAAAAGAAACGCAGGAACAAGAAGGCTTGGGGAAACTGCTGGCTGCCCATTTCATCGTGCCCCAGTTTTCCCGAGGAAAATCCAGTCAGTAAACTCCTCTGCTGATTGATTTCCTGTTGCCTTTTTAGATGTCGGAACAGTTTAAAGGAAACCACAGAGTTAGCTGCTGGAGACACCTAAAACGCTCCACGCGCATTCTGAAAGCGATCCGGCTCCACGCTCTGCGGCTCCCCGGCCTTATTAGAGCGTGACCTCGGCCGTTTGACCCGGAAGTGATGCGGGCGAGCGCTTCCTCAGATGTAGCCGGCGCTCCTGTAAGTGTTTCCCAAAGAAAACATGTCGGCGGACGCAGAAACCTAAAACCGACCCTGGTGCCGACCGCTGCTCCACCTTACTTCCCGCTCTCCCAGGGCCCTGCGTCCGAGGAGGAGGAGGAGGTAGGAAGGAGGTACGGGAGGAAGGGGAGTAACGTTTGCTGCCTGAACGCCTCGGTCTGTGCACACATTTCATTTAGGTGTGTGAACATGTACATGTACTGTAAGACCGGCGCACATTCCTCTCCGCTCCGACTGGCAGGCAGCAACAATCCTCAGCAAACAGGCGGGGACTGCGGTTGTAGCCGGTCTTCAGGTCGGCCCGGCAGACACCGGCGTGCCGGGCCAAAGCGGCTTGTTTGTGCAGTTGTCGCGAGGAAGGTCAGTCAGCAAGCTGAGCGTGCGAGAGGACATAATGAACCTGACCTTTTGAAGAAAGCCCCGTCTGTCTCCCCTCTGAGAGCGGCTGGATTACAACACTCATCTCCTGCTGCAACCGTCACACACGCCCAACGCGCCGTGGGAGAGTCCACGGTCACTCTCGTTTCATGTCGGGCTCGTCGCTTTGATGCGCCGGGGGGCGGGGGGGCTTCTGTGCATGTTTGGCAAATGGTCATCTGAAGTGTTTCCATCCCCTTTAATAATATCTCAAAGCCTCGGGGTTTAGGTGCAGCTTTTGATTGTGCGCCAGACTTGTAAAGTGGATGCTGGGCCGGCCCGGGGCGATCTAACATGTCCGGGATGAACTGATCAAAAAAGGACAAATCTCTTTAATGAAGAAAAGGCTCAGTTATTCCCTGTTTTCACTTCCAATGAATTCAGACCCATTACAGAGGAACTTTGCACCGTAACATGGGTCTTTTTTAACCGTTGTATTTTTAGCATTGATGAGCAGAAGGCAGAGGAGATGTTTGAACCCTCAACTGGACCATGTAGATCATCCTTTGAACCAGAAGTGACCGTATTAGGCAAAGAGAAATAACCTGAAAAGGTTTTTTTTTTTTCAGTTTGGACAATCGATCACCTGGGCTCTACGTTATAATGCATCCAAGTGTCAACGGAAAAATGACTTTTCCCTATTTAAGCTTATTTCTCTTGGATATATTATCCACTGCCAAGTGGATGATGGCCACATTCTGCACTAGGGTGCGTAAACTGCATAAACGAATCAGTCAAGAGCTGTGATGCAGCTGGGGGGGGGGGGGGGGGGGGATAAAAGCAGGGCTTTGGACCGGTTCAAGGAACAAAAACGAAAACCGGGAACTTTTTGTATTTTACAGGGAACAGAAACGAAACCAGAAACGTTATTATTTTTTATGTTCTGGAACTGGAACACTTATTTAAAAATAATGGTAACCGGTTAATACCGGTTTTATTTCGTTCCTCAAAGTTTTCGTTGCCTAATTAACTAAAAAAAAAAAAAAAAGTAATTATTTTCCTGCGCACGTTACCATGACGGCTGAGGTTCACTTCCTGTGTGACATCACATCACACATTCGCTGACTGAATGGAGAGAGAGCGGTGTCTCCACTAGAGCTACACATCTTAAATGAGAGGTAAATTACGATCCATCGTTAAGTAAAACGCTCATTCCAAACACAATATCAATAACTATATTTGTCAAGCGATAGGAACGAAATTAACCGTTCCGGGAACAGTATTTTTTTTGTTCTAACCGGTTCGGGAACGTCAATTTATTGATGGAACTCATAACCGGAAACGTTATAATTCCGTTTCTGTTCGCAACGAACCGATTGGGGAAAAGAAATCGGTTCAAAGCCCTGGATAAAAGTGATAATTCTGGCAAATGCATAATGTCAAGTGTTACCGCACTAGGACATGGAAAGTACTGAGAAGCGGTCAGAACCAGCCCAGATTGCCGTCTCTTGTATATTCTCCAGGTAACAGTTAAATTGCTCTTTAAAGCAAAAACTTGCTTGCTTTATCTCAGATCTTTAGAGGTATGAAGGTTTTCTAACTTCCGTCAATTTGGGCCCCTGCCTAATGCTTCATCTGGGACTACCTTACGGCCATGTTGTCCTCTTGAAAGGGCTGGGTCGGAGAGAGAGAGATGGAGGAGGAGGAGGAGGAGGAGGGGAGGAGGAGGAAGGGGCAACATGGTCTAATCCCATTCCAGCAGACCGAGCAGCAGCAGCTTGCACTGCATTCCACAGCTCTGGGGGCTTTAAGGGGTGGGGAGGGAGGGGAAGCAGCATTCCTTCATGGCTGGGGCCATCAAAGATGCCGCCTGACTTCAAAGGCCACTCAGAGCCAAGGTGTTGATGACTGCAATCCTCCCGTCCGTCCACTTTTAGCAACCTCCACCCCCTCGGCCCTCGGACGCACGCACCAACACACCGAGCACGGCGGACCGCGGCAGGTATGCGCGCCCTCCGGCCTCTGTCCATCCTCACCCGCTGGGCTTCACGGCATTAATCATAGCTCATTAAGTAGTGACATTGACTTTTGTTTTATGGTGGAGGGGGGGGGGGGGTTAAAGGTGAGCAGTTTGAGCCAAAGCGAGGGGCGTTTTTTTAGAACGTAGCTTCAAAAGTTGACTAAAAAAAGCACAATTTCGTGTAATCGTTGGCTGCAGATGTTTGTTGTCAGACATCTCACTAGCCTTATGGGGGATTTTTAGTTTTTAGTTTGCAACAAATGTCTTGTGCCAGTAGTGAACCCTTTTCAGGCTGTGATAAAGATGTAGAGAAAAGCACGGGCACCCAGTTTTTGTCCCCATGCTTCCGACATTGTTAGTCATCCAAATTAATTACGCTTGCGCCTGGATGCTGACAAATAATTTGTCCCCGTGTGCGCTTACTTTTACAGCTGCCCTTATGAGTGCGTTGACACAATTAGGCAGGGGCTGGGATTATTTGATTAAATCTTATGGTATTTGTGCTATAAATGTACATTTAATTAAATTAAATGTAACAAGTTGCTTTGTAAAATAGAAGAGCATCTATTATTCTTACAAAAAACGCTAACATTGTTTAGAAGAATTTTATCCAACATTTTTTATAGCTTTGATTTTAATTAATTAGCCTATATTATATTTCAAAGTAGGTTTCAAGTTAGTTTTGAGTCTAATATTAAGTTTCTTCCTGATCCGCTATTTAGTCATGCTGTTTGCTCATTTAGCCCATGTGTAGTCTGCTGGTTAATTCAGTTCAGTTTTATTTATATAGCGCCAATTCACAACACACGTCATCTCAAGGCTCTTTCCAAAGTCAGATTCCATCAAATCATCCAGGTTGGTCAGAAAGTTTCCTCTCTAAGGAAACCCAGCAGGTTGCATCAAGTCTCTCCAAGCAGCATTCACTCCTCCTGAAAGAGCGTAGAGCCACAGTGGACAGTCGTCTGCATTGTTGATGGCTTTGCAGCAATCCCTCATACTGAGCATGCATAAAGCGACAGTGGAGAGGAAAACTCCCCTTTAACAGGGAGGAGAACCTCCAGCAGAACCAGAACCAGGCTCAGTGTGAACGCTCATCTGCCTCGACCCACTGGGGGTTAGAGAAGACAGAGCAGAGACACAGAAAGCACAGAAGCTCACATTGACCCAGGAGTACTTTCTATGTTAGATGGTAATAGAGGATGATCTGCCTCCCCTGATGATGTCACAGCTAACAGAACCCCAGACCAGGTGTACCTTCTATGAAGAAAAAAATATATAGCAGCATAACTACAGAGGTAGCTCAGGGTAACATGAGCCACTCTAACTAGAAGCTTTGTCACAAAGGAAGGGTTTAAGCCTAGTCTTAAAAGTAGACAGGGTGTCTGTTGTAGCTTATAAAGCACAGCTTTACAATTATGCAACATAATGAGTCATAAATGTAGCTCTATTAGTTTCTGATTATAATGTAATTTATTTTAGGGTTAAGACTAGTAGGGCTGGTGAAACTTTCAACTAGTTGAATTTGTCAGTTTTTTGTAGGTGAGGGTAAAGTGTAGAAGCACTTGTTGCATACTGGCAGCAAACTGCCAGTAGGGAAACACGCTAGGGAAAGAGGACCTCTATACTCCAGACATCCGAGGAAAACAAAACCCCAAAAAAAGGAATTTAAACCACAAGAAATTACATTTTGCCAGTTATTTGCTTTACACGGATACCTGCCTTTGTCTAAAAAAATTATACCTTCCAGTGCTGCCAGTTTTTTTCTTTTTCTTCTTCACAAAGTAATACCGCGATGATCCCTTCAGAAGTCGGTGCAGTTGTTTCCACCACCCCCCCCCCCACCCCACCTCTCTAAAATGGTGGCATCCTGCCCAACGTTGACCTCTGAACTTTGTCGGCCCTTCCTTTGTTCGTGTCATTCTAGGTTTTGAAGCCTGAAGAGCTGAAAGTGACACCAGAAAGACTTTTGAGCGCGTGCGTGCACAGACACACGCGGACACACACACACACACACGCGGACACACACACACACACACGGACACACACACACACACGGACACACACACACACACACACGGACTCAGGCCATTGACGGTTTTAGGATGCATATGCAGAGAGTTAATAGAGTCACAAGCCTGACGTCCTGCTCAGTGTTAAAGCTGTCAACCCCACTGACTTGCGCTACATATTGGGACATTTACATGATATTGGGTGTCCTCTGCCAACGTCTCCCGCTCATACTGAAACCATGACACTTGTTTGCTTTGCCCGTTGCTATGAGGATGCAATAGAGGTGATTTTCAGGCAAGGTTAAGCAGGGGGCATGTATTGGGCGGGGGAGGACGTATAAACACTCGCCGACTTCTCTGAAGGACTTGTTCGTAGGGAATAAACTTGATATTTCACTGATCAGTAGAGGTCTTTTAGTATTTGTTATGCAACAATGATAAAGCTTTTAGGTGGTTTATAATAAAAGTTGGATGCATGACTACCTTGACTGATTGTTCCTTTTGGCCCCAGTGGAGAAGACAAAAGGGAGGAAGTCTTTATGTGAGAGGAGAAGCAGAGGGATCCCTGATAGTGTTACAGGAGGAGGAGTGCCAGCCCCACCTGTAGGGCCCTCCCAGCTGCTCCGCTGTAACTGGATCTCTATCCCTCTCTCCTCAAGGCTACCAGTCCTCTTTGAAGTTATTTCTAGTGCTGGGAAAAAGAGTTGGAGAGCAATCAAGGAGGGTAGGGGGGGGGGGGGGGGGGGTACAGAGTGACAGAGTAATATTGGAAGGTGTGCGTGTGTACCTACCATGCAAATGTACGCTTTTAAGTATGTTTTTTGCTTGTAAATGCTCATTAAGGCTTGTGATTGTTCTGTTTGTTGTCTGTGGCTTTTTTTTTGGGGGGGGGTGACAAGTGGGGGCAGAAATGGATTCAGAAGTTCATTCAAAACAAAATTTAGACCCACAATCGGCCATAACTATTGTTTCGCATCAAGATTAGCGTCGGCATCATCGTTCGCTTGCTTTAAATCCTCTGAGTGACTGCTCACCATCTCAACTTGACCCACTGCCTACCCACGTCCTTCCTCAGCACTTCTACCCTGGTGCCTGAGCTTTTTGGTTTTCGCACAGGTCGACCCGGCAAAAGGCAAAAGAAGCGTTCGATGCAGTTGGAGTTTTTCTCCTGCACTGCAAAAACGGATCTAAAAATAAGTAAAATGATCTTAAAGTTAGTGTATTTGTCCTTGATTTGGGCAGGTAAATAAGATTATCTGCCAATGGAGTGAGTATTTTGACCCCTAAAATAAGATAATTAGACATCCTGTACTTGAAATAGCATGATGTAGATGAATTGTTCCTGTTTTAAGTGCCAAAATCTTATTCCATTGGCAAATCATCTTATTTACCTGCTCAAATCGAGGATAAACACACTCATTTTAAGAACATTTTACTTATTTCTAGTTCTGGTTTTGCATTGTGACTTTGAGGATCTAGACTGAAAGCCACTTGAATCTCTCTTACCGTTAGCTGGTGTGTCTGCGTGGATACACATTGTCAGAAGAGGTTCTGGGGTTAAGCACTAGCACGTATGTTGCGGGATAAAGCATCCTTCCATGTCTACCCTTCAGGGCAAAGGATGGCAGGGGGAGTGGGATCTGTCCCGGGGACCCGGCAGCATGCAGCCGGGTTTAAATTGCAATGCATTGTGGTCACTGGTTTATGCTGCTAGCTTATAGCATTCACTGTAATGTTATCCTATTATCACATTTACTCGTTGTGTAATGCCCTCCTTTATAGTTGGGTTTATACATTTCTTTATGTATAAATTGTTCCATTTTAAGATCTGACAACTGTCTGGTGAGGTAAAAGGCAATGGTTTCCTAATAAAGTTATTTCCTGAGAACTTGTAGTGCTGTAGGAGTTTTCCCTTCACCAATTTAAAAAGACAACGTTTCCCCGCGCCATCTTCTACCTTTCATAATGATAACACCGAGATGTTTTTGCTCCGCCTGCTTAGTCGGACGTTTTGCTCAATCAGTAAGTCATGCTCATAGACAAAGAATTGGACAGAGAATTAGTGGGAAAAAGTGCTCAGGATGAGCTTTGAAAGAACGCAGGGAACTTTTGTTCTAAACCACCATGAACATTAAAGAGAGTCTGTCTGTTAGAAGCGAGTATAAATCTGTTAAGGGTGGTTAGAAAATCGCTCTGTGGGATTTGAGAATGTTTAAGAGACTGGTACGCTTTGGAGAAGCGTTGCCTCTTGTAATCAGTTACATCTCGATGCACAGAATCTGTTGCCTTCCGTTGCTGAGCCACGTTCAACCCTCCACTCTGTCTCCACAGATATGAATGTATGAATGATATTCCCGGAAGTTTACAAAAAAAAAACTCCAAAAAGGGCTCCGACGTGGTTGTAGCACGCTTCGGGGGAGGAGCACCAGAGAAGGACTAGAAAAGGTGCTGAGGGTGACTGGGTTCAGGGCGAGATGACGGTCAGGGAGCGATGCCGCCGGGTTACCCGTCGGTCAGCCATGATGCATTTCAGCCTGAACACGCTAACCTCTTACACATGCCTGTGCTCAAACAGAGAGATGTGTAAACGCATGCATGGCATCGGGGAAGCAGGTGGGTGCGAGGTCTGGCGGCTTGCCCGGGTTTTTCTTCTTCTCCTCCATGTCGTGTGCATGTGAAATGGGTGCCAGCGACTCTCCCAAAAATGCAGAAAGGATGCAAATGAGCGAGAGAGCGCGTTCTAAGGTTTATTATTTACTTTACAAAGGTCTACCTGCGCAAACCGTCTGCAGGTAACAGTAGCCTCTGCTCCGTGTATCTGGCTGGAATGTTCAGAAACGTAAATAGGTTATCTATTTAAGCATTTCAAACATTTCATGTAGATCCCCGTATTTCATCACCGCGCATTCCTTTGATGTACCAATCGAAGTGCTGAAACGAGGATGAGCAGCCACAAAATGAAAAAAAAAAAAAAAAAAAAAACCCACATTCATCATGTTTTTGCAAGTGCGTGGCTTTACATAGGCATGCAATTCAGCAGATTTGCATGTTTACGCTCTCCACGGACTTGCCTGGCTGCTGCTGCTGCTGCTGCTGCTGCTAGAAGTGACAGGAAAAAAAAAAAAAAAAGGGATCGTAATCTACTTGAAGTGTCTGCTCCGTCACAAAAAGAAAAGTTTCTTTGGTCGTGGGGATTTTCATGCAGTTGTAAAGATGTTCGAAGAAGCTGCCAGACGCATGGAGATCATTTAGAATTTCTGCACATATTGAGGCATAAGGTCGGCTGGTTTGGACACGTTTGTGGGAGACCAGAGGCCGAAAAGGGTGCGTGTGGGAGGTGAGCAGGAGTGGTCGCTGCTGGACCAAACGTTCACACTGCAAAAATTGAACTAAAAATAAGTACATTTTTCTTGAAATGAGTGTATTTATACTTTATTTGAGCAGGTAAATAAAATAATCTGCCAATGGAATAAGATTTTTGCTCTTAAAATGGGAAGCACTCATCTCCATCACCTTATTTCAAGTGCATTGTATTTAATTATCCTTTTTTAGGGGTCAAAATACTCATTCCATTGGCAGATAATGTTATTTATCTGCTCAAATCAAGGACAAATGCACTAATTTTGAGAAAATATTACTTATTTTTAGTTCTGTTTTTGCAGTGCAGTGGACGACACAGGCAAACAAAGAAGGGCATTAGATGACGTCACTTGCATTTATATTTCCTTTAAGTAAAGGCAGCGGGGGTTTGTGAGGGTTGATGGTGGTGAGAATGTTTTTTTTTTTTTTTTTTCAGTTGATGTCACTGACAAAATTATAAGCCGAGTTTTTCTGTTTTCAGAGCTGCTATCTCTTCGTTAAATTCAATTGACCTAAAATGTAATGTTGGTCAACTTACAGGTTTATGTGGTGCCAGGAATTGGGGCGCAAGAATGCAAAGTACACTGCAAAAAAACGTAACTAGAAATAAGTAAAATGTTCTTAAAGTGAGTGTATTTGTCCTTGATTTGAGCAGGTAAATAAGACTATTTGCAAATGGAATAACATTTTTCCACTTAAAATAAGAACAATTCATCTCCATCATCTTATTTCAAGTGCAGGATGTCTAATTATCTTATTTTAGGGGTAAATATACTCCTAAATACAGATAATCTTATTTACCTGCCCAAATCAAGGATAAATACACTAACTTTAAGAACATTTGACTTATTTTCAGACCCGTCTTTGCAGTGTAAACGGGAAAGGCTGGAGGAGAATTGATCGAGACTACCTTAAAGGACGGCTAGAAAAGTCTGGCTCCATGGAAGCCAGCCATGAAGAAGCGAGCGGCGGTTTAAGACTATTGCACAAAAGTGTGGTCTGCTACAGCGGAGCAGCATCACAAGGACGTTTACCACAGGTGGATGGTTGGAGGGGAGCGGAGAACTTAACTGACAGCTGGAGGTTAAATCCCTGCCAGGGATTCATTGAGAGTGTGGTCTGTGTAACGAGATATTCATGTGAAAGGCAGCTTCCCCCAGAGGCTGGACAGACGAAGGGGGGGCAGAACAAGAGCCACCTCCTCGTGGCACTAAGGGGGCGCCAGATACCCTCGCCCATCAAGCCTGGGCACCGAGCTGGGAAGAAAGAGGATTTTTTTTTTCCGACTGGAATGGTTGAGCTTGATTCGGGGCTTGGCGTTTGTCTGGAAGGATGCGTTTTCCAAATGGTCTGCCTTTTTGTGGCCGCGACCCACTCCAACCGGTCGGCAAGCTCTCCTCCAGACCGAGCCTCCATCCCCATCCAAGCATCCATCAACGCCTACGTCAACATCTGAGGAAAAAAGAGGGGAAAAAAATCCCCCCGCGCGGTCGGAGATAATGGCGCAATGGCCAGCCTCTAAAATAACAACATGGTCCACAACAACAACACTGTCCCATTTGGAGCGCAAGAGCCCCTCCTGCACAATGGCCTAGTGTTCAGGGCCCAGGGGTGCAGGCGGGGCTCCCCGCTGCCATCCAAGCTGTTAGCCGAGCAGGAGGGAGAGGTCACAGTCACACAGCAAACAGCGCTTCGCTTCCCGGCCGTTGTTTAAACGGAGACGCCGGCAAACAGAAGGGCACCGAAGCACTTAGGCTGACTTTCTCCTTCGGTTTTCTGACGTCGCTTTGAAGCCGAAAGAGAAAAGAGCGTTTCAGAAATGGCCCAACAATAATGCATGTATTGTTTTAACATTTGCACCAGGCTAGTTCAGGGTCTGGAAGTTGCTTTTGTTTTGTTTTTTCTTTTTAATGACTGAAAAAAAATATATATAAAAAACATAATAATAATAAAATATGGGCAAAATCACCAGCTGTCTGTCCATTTATACATTTGTCATCTATTGGACCATCGAACTGTCTTTCTGTACATCCATAATCTGTCCATTTACCCACCTGCCCCTTTTCAATCTACCATTTGCCCACCTTTCCATCCATCCATCCGTCCATCCATCCATCCATCCATCCATCCATCCATCCATTTATCCGTCTTTACTGTTTTCATCACATCTACAGTTTGACCTCAAAAGAAATATGCACCGTTCAGTTTATTTATTTAGGGTCTATTTGCAGCGCTTTCCAAAAAAAAGTCAATTCAATTTGCTGACAGATTCCAAGCAAGATTGATCCTAATTATTAAATTCTGTTTAGTCTTAAAAGAGGTTTTCTATCTAAGGAAACTCCGCAGACTGTATTGGGTCTCACATTTGCAGCATTCGCTCCTCCTGCATGAGCGTGCAGAGACGGTGGACACTGTTGCCTGTGTAGTGTTTATACTTAATAGTGCACTTTTAGATTTCTACTTTAAAATGTGGCCAAAATAATAAAAAAAAAAGAAATATGGGAAAAATATGTCGTTAGGCCATGGGAAAATGTGTTGGACCCTTCTGGTTAGTTTCTCCCACTCATATTTATTTCTACACATAAAGCAGCTTTGAGAAAATAATCTGTAAATCCATGTGAAGATGCATCCTGTGCGTTTGTGGAAAAAAAGGTGTCGTGTTTCTTTTTTCTCTTTTTGTGAGGGTAGCCTGGATTTTGGAAGGAGGGAAAAAAAAAAAAGCTTTTTTGTTTCCCTCTCTGCTGTTGAGAGACGGATCCGTTTGTCTCAAACGATTGTAACCGAACATCTGAGCTTATTCTTTCATGTTTCATCACAGTCCGTCTAGTCTGTGTGTGGGAGGTCTGAGGAGGATTCAAGGATGCCTTTTTTTTTTTTTTTTTTTCCCCCCCGTCTTTGCAAGGTGCAGTTTTAAATCTTAAAACAGATCAGACTTGTATTACTCTTGTTTTGTATTTTCAGTCCTAAATACCTGAACTCTTTATTGGGATTTCACCCTGAACGAAAACGATGGTACCTGCTGGAGCTCCCGACACACTCTGCCCACCTCCCCCCCCCATGATTTGCCCGTTGACCAACTCATTTGCATTTAACCCCCTTTTTATATTTGGCTAAGCCCTCCCCCAAAAGCACCTCGGGTCAGGGGTGTGACCCCCCTCGGCCTCGTTTTAAGGCTCTCCCTTCCCTATTGGTCTACTGCACAGCTAACCTGCTCTAAACGCGATAAAACGGCGTTTAAAGGTCAGGGATCACCTGCAGGAGAAGGGTATCTCGGGTCATCGGCAGTGGCCCAGGGCCCGGCGTAAATGGGAGATCCCTGATTGGAGAGCTGTGGTCTTTGGGTTAATAGGATAAGTGGCCTGTGGGTCAGCTTGGCCCAGTTCTAATGCTAATACCGGAGCCTGTCTTTGCACCGTTGCCAGGTCGGGTAAAGGATTCCAGGATTTAGGGATTCCGCTTGGTTACAGTTTTAATCCAGGCATGTTTAAACTCATCATTATTTCATCCTCGTGAATGGCTGCCAGCCACAGTTGACCTCTGTGTGCTCCTCTTGAATTTCTCGCTCTTCTTGTGTCACTGTGTTTTTTTCGCTCTCTCAAAGAGGCTGTAAAATATTTTGCTTTCTCTCCATCCGACAATACACTGTGCATGAATTTGAGATATTTGAAATTTTGAGGGGTAATATTATTTTATTGGACATTTGTTTTTACTGACTACTGGCTCTCTCTCTCTCTCTCTCTCTCTCTCTCTCTCTCTCTCTCTCTCTCTCTCTCTCTCTGTTGCTAATAGCTGCGCATGTCTGGTGACTCTGGCGGCATCTGATCCTCAGGCCAAGAATTCAAAACAGATAAAAGTCTAAGTTATTACCTTTTTTTTTCTGAGAGTTTCTTGAATGTTGTTATTTAAACCACTGCATTACATTTTAAATCCCTCTTGAATTCTCACACATCCACATGAACTGAGATTAGACAATTTGTCACAACTGGGGAACGGTGAAAGTTACACGTGACAATATTTTTCGCTAGCTTCAATTATTATTCATCCTTAACAGCCATAAATCATCTTCCCCGTGGTTAATACAGCCGCAACATCACGCGCTGCAGATGCTTTTCTTCAGCAAACCTGGTCAGGGTAGATGGAGAACTGCATGGAGCTAAATAGGCTGGAAAAAATAAGTTGTTAAAGGTTGTAAAAAAAAAAGTACAAGTTTCACCTTCCTGCAGGATGACAACTCCACTATACAGCAAGAACTTGAATGGATGTTTAGATAAGTCATTCCAAAAAGAAGTTAAAAAACAAAACAACTGGACTTTTTTTTGCTGATGTTTGAAGACGTTTTGCTTCGTATCCAGAAAGCTTTTCTCAATTTAAAGAATCTTCACCAGCATGTTTAGATAAGAGGATATTTAAGTTATAGCATGGTCCAGGCAAAGTCCATGTCTAAATACTAATGACAATCAGTAGCAAGAACCTGTCTATATTTTTGACCTACTTAATGTTAGTTAATTCAAATTGTATATTATTTTTTTTAATTATATCATAGTTTCCCCTTGGGAGTGATCTAGCAGATCCGCTGGAAATAAGGGCATATATTCGCTGTCTCTAATGGTGAATAAAAAAAATATAATTTTCATTTTAAATTAGTATTCTGTTCTAACCTCTTTGCGTCGTTAAACAACTCATAAATGTTTATAATGTTACTTAAAGATCCTTGGAGTGAACACTTCATTTGAAAATGCAGAGGCCACCTACATTCCCGTTCTTGGCCCAAGTCGTGTTTGCGACGTCTGCCACCCTCTTACCTTTAATCTGCTGCTTAGACACTGTTGGTGCTGGCTCTAAACAGCTTTCTGCCTGACAAGTGGGCCAATTTAGTGGCCTAAAACGGCGAAAACGCAACATCGGAGGAAAGTTGGATAGACTGCGTTCACTGTACTTTGCCACAGGGCATCAGCATGTTTTTCCTTCCATTGTAATGACATAGTAGTAGCTAATATCGTTGCATGTATGCACAGGTACAATGGAAATGACAGAGACATTAATCTTTTTAGGAGTAATATGGACAAAGATTTAGAATTTCAGCAATATCCGCATCCCCGGGAGATCTGTGGAGGTGCATAAATCCCCGTTTTGCTTATTTGCACCATCAGGACAACTCGGTATGCCCTTAAGAACTGGCGATTAGTTTCAGAGATGTGCAGTGCTATTAAGGTCTTGTGTTTCATTAGGGAAACGGTGGATTATGAATGGCCAAATTAGCATAGTCTCTCCAAAGGTCCAATTATTCAAGTGAGGAGTGCAGTTCTGAGCAGGCGCTTCACCTCAGACCGACTCCCAAACGTGAAAGGAAATTATTCGGATCGGTTTAAATTTTTACCAAAACTTTTTACACGCAAGAGCACACGACGAGGGTGCTGACGGTTTGAGATTCAGAGTAAGTTACACTTCTTAACCGTATCCTCTGTCATCTTTTTCAGATGCACCCTTTGGGACTATGCAATAACAACGACGAAGAGGATCTTTACGAGTACGGCTGGGTCGGAGTTGTGAAGCTGGAGCAACCAGAGCTGGACCCCAGCTGCCTCACGGTCCTGGGAAAGGTAAAGAGCTGGCTTTTTTTTTTATTTATTTTTTTTTTTTGTAAGAGCTGGCTGTTTCTGTATTCAGTGTTATTTGCCTTTGCATTGCTTGCCGCGGTGATTAAACTTGAAGAGTGCATAACTGGAGAGAACAAAATCCACTAAGTAGGTCACCACACAGGTCAAGGATAAAGATGTTGAGCTAGAATGCAATATCCCAAGTTTTAAAGATCTGACGTTGCACGTATCAACCCATCGCCCTAGAATGAAGAGAGAACTGCACACCTACCAAGAAAGGGTAATTTACCGAAACAGACTGATCAAATAACATTTTACATTTTAACCTACATGCAGAAAGCAATGTGTGGATGAAAACCAGCACTGCACATCGCCATGAAAACAATATCTCCCCAGTGAAACATGGCTGTGGCAGCATCATGCTGTTGGGACAGGGAAACTGGTCAGAGTTAAAGGGACGAAGGAGCTGAAATCAGAAAATGCTGGAAGAAAACCTGCAGGGAAGTGCAACTTATAGCAAAACCGTGAGCACGCAGCAACAATATGATGGTTCAGATTAAAGTCATTTAACTGACGTTGAGCTACTTAAAGAAAAATAAATCTAGATGTACAAACGTGGGAGAGACAATCTTCATTTGAAACTGTAATTGTTGCAGAGTATAATTTTAATTGTACAAAAGTCTATAATAGAGTATTTGATTTTTAATTGTACAAAAAAAAATGCTACTCCATCACATGAAAGCCCTTTTTGTAAAATAACATTTTGATACATTTTATTTGGGGTTTTAATGAAAGGGGTGTAAAAACAATTTGTGAGCCATTATAAATACTAATTTACTATGTTAACACGTATCATTATCGAGAATATAGGATGAAAACGGTACATTCACGTGTATTTGTTGATTTGCTTTTTTTATTATCCCAATAAAACCCTCAAAACAATGATCTTTGATCTTCTATAGTCGATTCCCGTCTCTATTTTGTCTCTTGCTTTCCGTGGCTATGAGAATACGAACAAAATCTCTCACCACACCCGTACCCTTCCCTCCTCCCCTTCCCCCTTACTGTCCTCAGACCCCTTTGGAGTCTCCCAGCAATATTTTATCGTGCTCTAATTAAATGTTTTCCTTAATGGAATGGACCAACATTTCCCCCGAGGATGACGATGAGGTGGGAATGACTGCAGCCTCATTTATCCAATACTTTCCCACTGACAGAAAGGGAGCAGCCATTCATGATTTAAGGAGCCCTTATGCTGTCTAGACGTGCTAATGCACTTTCCTGCTACCGAGATTACACTGAGACCCAGAAACGGAGCAGATTTCTTTCTCGGCTGCAACAGAGTCAGTTGCTCGCTGGTAAATCGTCTTTATTTAAGGGATTGCAGCTGTTAAAACAAATAAAAAGTGCTAATAATTGCGAGGCAAACTGTATTTCTGTGGGACTGTAAGGTCTCGGGATCCTCTTTCCATTTCATACTCGTAAACAAACCATTTGTGTTCATGCATATTTTTGAGTTCTTTCCCCCTCGTAATCAATTAGAAAATAAAATTTTAAATTACACCTTGTTTTCCTTTATTGTGGTATTGTGGTCCTTTATTTGGCCCAAATGGGGATACATTGTTTAACAGAAGATTAAACATATTTAACATAATTTCAATTTTTCTGCTGCTGGTTGAGTCTCACATCCACTAATTTATGAGTAGATACTAGAAAATTACTTAATTTTATGTCCAGTCGTGTATGAAATGTCTTCAAATAAAGAATAATTTGGTGCATGGATGTTACAAAGTGTCACATGGCAGACGGTTTCTTTTTGTACCTGGAATAAATCTGTTACAAACAGATCAAACAGCGAAATTTCCAAAAGACCAGCACTTGACTGTAAGCTCCTGTCCCCACAAAATCAAAATCTTTCTCACATTTCACAGCATTATTGCCAGAAATGTCTTAATCCACACAAAAATGAAGGAACTATGTCGAGGCTTTTGGAGAAATATGAAACGGCACGGATGCTGCTTTTAAGGCTCGAAGTTGATATGTCTGATGCTCGTAGTGTTGAGCATTAGACAATGTGTTTTTGAAAAGTTGCATTTTGGTTAGTCACGCAAGACACAAAAGTAGAGATTCAAAACCAAATCCCTTGGTTCTCGTCCAAAAAATATAATTTTATGGCTCCTAAAACAGTTTTCATGTGAACACAAGACAGGGAAAATTAATAAAACAAAACGTTTCTGTATATTCACATACCACCACTTACAGGCCAATGGTTCTTTGTTGACAATTGGGGTGGGCAGTAGGGGTGTGCAAAATAATCGGCATGACGATGCATCGCGTTTCTAATTTTCGCAATCTACTGCATCGATTCTTGACGCCAAGATTTGATTATTAATTTAAAAAAATATATAAATAAAATTGCATGACTGATTGGCGAACATCAGCTAAAAACAAGTGGAATACAACTTAATTGGTTTAAAGGACCGCTGAGGCCATGTAAAAGGCACTGATTATCCTTATTTTGTTATTTTAAGTTTTCTAATCCTAAGCAATTTTTGTCAGTGTGTCCACGCCATTAACAGTAATATTTGTTTTCATGGCAATACCTCCAAAAGTTGTTTCAATAAATACAAATATGTATGAATTCAGTTTCTTTCAGTTATGTATCAATTGAAGACACTATCCAGATCATACACAGCCAGTCAGCCACTGGTAATGGCTGCATTTTTATCTAACAGTGTTCAGTGAAAATATCCCAATGCATCGCGATACATCACAATAATTCAAGTATCTTGATGCATCATAATAGAATCGGATCGTGGCATGTGAATCGTGATTCGAATCGAATCGTGACTTCTTTGGTAATACCCACCCCTAGTGGGCAGTAATGAGTCCCCTACACTGGTCGACATAGCAGCTAATAAAGAAAGAGAGAGAAATCTTATGTATTTACCATTTGTGTCAATAACTCAAAGTGTCCAGAGTCGCCTGGTGTTGGGATCTTGCCTACACGATCACTTTTGATTTTATTTGATATTACACTTTTTTCCAGAACAGCTGCATCTTAGCAATACCCCTCTTATAGTGTGGTACACCTTGTTGGCATGTTACACAAAGTTGTGGGCCAACAACTTTTACATCACAAGTCTTGTAGTCGAGCAGACAGTGGAGCAGAGCGGGGAAGTCTTGTGACTTTACTGTAAGGCAGGGATCTCAAACTCCAGTCCTTGAAGGATGGTGTCCTCCAACTTTTAGATGTCTTTGGTCCAGCACACCTTCAAATGGCTGACTATCCTCTTATTGCAATCAAGAGCCTACAGAGTCCTGCTAAGGAGTAAATTACGTTATTCAGGTGTGTTGAAGCAAAGATGCATGTAAACGTTTCAGGACATTGAGCCCGGAGTTTGAGATGCCTGCTCTACAGGAGTAAATTCTTACTTTTTCATCCACCATCCTGTCCTACATTCACATCGTCTTCTTTTCAATTTCTTTAGGGAGCTGGTGTTGTGAAAAACTCACATAATCACCAAAAAAAAGCCTATTATGTAAAGTACATAAAAAAACACTATGTACCAGTGCCAGGTTAGGGTTTCGTTTAGTTATTGTGGAGTACTTTGTGTGCCAGACAGAACCACAAGGATGACAAACCCATGCCTTCTACTTAGTGGACCCAATCAAAGTTGACTGCTAATGAGCAGGCCATTTTTAGACCTTCGCTTTTGAAGTTTTGCTAAGAGACACTCTGGTTAGGATGGCAGGAATCTTGCCCTATGACCTTTTGGCCTCCAGCCAGCCTCCCGAAGTTCTAGACCACTCGGTTTCCTCTTTGTTTTTTTTCAGCCAGGACTATAATTAGAGAAGGGAAAGTTCATTGTTGCATCTTGACAACCCCTCACCTCCCCGAGCCCAAACACAGCTGGGTGCTTTGCGGTTGGCACCGGCACGATTGCCAGGCCAGACAGGGCAGTGTTTACCCCCCCACCAGTCTGCTTACTATGCCGGGCCAGCCAGGCCACAATGCCCAGGCCTATTCTGGAGACGGTGCCCTTCATCACACTCGCCCTGTTCGGTCGGGCCCTGTGATCTGCAACCCCCGCCCTCTCGCCCTCTCGCCCTCTGGCCCTGCCCAACTGGCCCCTTACTGAACCCAAGAGCCCACACCACTTTGCTGCCACTTTGCCACCAGTGGTGTTGGTATGTTTTTCTGAACTCAACATAATTCAACTGAGTTACAGGGAAATCCTGTTTATTGTCAGGACATTCTAATATAGTCCTTTAGAGGTAATTTGGCATCTGTGGTAGAAAGACTATTTAGCTTTGAATGTAATGCACTTTAATTACCAAAATTGTGTATACAAATAATTCGTTTTTGGTTCCACATACGTAAACATTGTTAGCTGAAATGCACACTTTGTAAATTTCCACAGGTTTTGGTGAGAAAAAATCTCTCCTCATATGAAATCCTGTTTCCAGCGATGTCTTTCTACCCTTTATTTGGTTATTTAGCCGAGTGAATCAGGAGTTTTTGGCGCCGTTCGCTATGACTGAGACGCGCCAACAGCTAAAATATTTACAGTGGAGGAAGACATGAAAAGGAGGTCGGTCACACCACCCTCTGAAGTCTGGTCGCAAACCAAAGTGCTGCTGTGTCATTTATATGTACACAGTTTTTTCCCGTTCTTCCTGTGTGGTTCCTGCCAGAGCTGCAGGACTGTTATACCTCTGACCTCGGTATGCCACAGCAGCAATACCTCCTCATGAAGCAGAACAACAAGCTACAAAAAAATGTTCTGCTTTGCTCAGAAAAAGATATACAATTCGGAGCACTTTTGCATGCCTTGAACGATTCCACAGTTTGTCATGCAAAACCTCCAAACTTTCATGTGTTTTGTTGACATTTTACTGATGCGTAAATTTGTATTGAAAGGAAATTGATATTCTGATTCAATAGCTTCCAGTACCAAGAAATAATACTCCTTTCTCAATACCACAGCCACATTTTTTGAAGCCGCAGTGTAATTTCTGGTTGAGAGCAAATAATGATTTACAACATGACATTTTTTTAACTTTAACGTAACGTAATTGGAGCAAAAAACAATAATTAGGGGACAATTCAACCTTTGTTTATAGAAATGTATAATTTAAGTGTCAGTTCCCTGTTTCGCAAAACAATTGACCAGATAACACTAATAGTATAAGTCTTAATATTCTTTATGGAATCATGTTCCTTTGATTCACTTATTAAATTCATTGATTTTACATAATATTTTATCTGTGGTGTGAAACTGTGTGCTATCATTGGCCTTTCAATTTGCAGATGATGCAAATAAATGTTACTACCGATTGCTAAATAACGAATCAGGCTCAACTAAAACGAATCGTGGTACAAAACAACCATGGATCTTACATGTGGAATCATTCTGCATTGTGATTTATTTATTTTTTGTCAGTCTGTATTATAGGGGAAGTCCACCAAACATCGCTTTTGGCGATTAAAGAGGTTTAAATATGTTGTTCTGGCTGTACCCAACATGTTGGCAGAGTTTAACCTTCCAGCAGTAGATCATTGTTGAGATGAGCGGCTGCAGAAAAGCCGAAAAGTTTACACCAGACGTTTTGGAAATTTGCGTAGAATAACAGAAAGGTAAGGAAACCCCAATTTACTAGCTGTGGTTCATTTGATTTTGCTTCAGGGATTGCCTTGTATTTGCCACCGTCCAATGTCCCAACAACTCTGACTAGCTTCCCTGTCCTTGCTTACTGACACAACCATCCAGCGTTAAAGGTGATGCGAAGGGCAACAGGTGGGCATTTGGAACAGTAGTCCAGCTCTTCCAAAGGTCAAAGTGTCTGCAGACAGCGCATCGAAAACCAAGTTACTGATTGTTGTGGGAAATAAAAGATAACTGCGTATGAATGTGTAACAGTTTGTAGGTGCCGAAGGTTGAATGAGGCCCGTAGTGTAAAAGCATTGGTGGTTTAGTCCATTCACAAGTTGTGCATAGGTTTTTGTATGGAGGCCAAAAACTTACAATTTGGACTCTTCTTAGCAGAGGACCCATTTCTGAATGTTTTTTTGTGGCTTTTGGAACTGTAGAGTTGGTATGGGCCTCTTTGCTTCTCTGATTAGAAATCTTGTTCCTGAAAACAACAGGTTATTCAGGGATGTCAGAGTAAAGTGGGCTGAATGCGTGCCTAAATATTCAGGTTTATTTAATTTTGTTGTTGTTGTTGTTTTTTTTATTGAAACGTTAATGTACATAACCATATTTTTTCCTTCCACTTCATTACTGGTCTATCCCAAAAAGATCCAAAGATAATATATTGAAGTTTTAAAAAAAGTAAAAAGGTTCCAGGCATAGTACTTTTGCAGAGCACAGATTTGCAGGAGCTCCTCTGCACAACAAAGAGCCGCGGTGTTGCATGTTAGCTCACTTCAGCCGCGGCTTATCAAGTCCTTGCCTTCGCCGAGCTGTTTGTAAATGTTGTAAATCATGCTCACACCTCTGCACGCATGTATCCGTTCTCCAGTTGGACTATTTATTGGATTCGGTAACGTGTTCTTAGCAGTCATTTCCTTCCTGGTGGTTGACTTTCTCAGAACTGACCTTCCTCCCCGCTCCACGCGCTCTCCTCGCACACATACTCTGCAGTCTTTGGCAGCTCCTCTGGAACATAAAGTCATGCCACTGGCTCTCGAGCTGGTCGGGGGGTCTTTGACGCCGTGCCAGTGCCATAGCTCTTCTTTCAAGGACCCGTGGTGTAAGTCCAGCAGGCCACACGGGGCCCCTCTGCCTTTCATCCTGCCGGGAGCCCTCTTAACATATAAGAGAGGAGAAGGACGAGGTTGTGCATTGGAAATTTTAAAGAAAAATATGACCCTCCCTCCCACAGAGTTTATAGAGCTCGCGGCTGACGTTGCATAAAAAAAAAAAAAAAACCCTCCCTGGTGTTTGATCATGTGGCCTTTTTCCTGCCCTTAACTCGTTTGTCTCAAAGTCGTGATCATTTCCACCTTAAACCTTAGCCAACCACAACAATCGCGGCTGCCCTCGGTTTAGGAATAGCTGGAGCAACAAGAAAAGTTCTGAACTCTTTTATTGACATCCTCCCAGAAATAAACCTCACTGCTTTAAAGTTCTTTATTTATTTTTTTTTGTTTGCCAGAGGCACACTACCGTTAAAAAAAACTAGCGCATCCTGTGTGGGAAGCGCCGTCTTTGACACAGACGCAAATATGATGCTTAAAAACCACAGTTGCCTCGGAACACAATGCTAGCGAGCGAACCGGCGTGTCTTTTCCTCCCAAAGCTGGCACCGCGGGACAGCGGGGCAGAGCAAGCAGCTGCTGCATCTTAGTGCTAAGTGGCTTTTGGACTCTTAACTGTGTCTGGCATGTCGGCTTTAGCTGCCAGAGTGCCTATGTATGTTTGCAAAGGAGAGGGGGAAGGCTGGCTTGAATGAGGCACACAAGACCAGCGAGGAAAGAGAGAGACAAGTTTTTTTTTTTTTTTTTTTTAAAAGGAGGGAAAAATGGCAACAGACAGATAAGTGTGATGTTACTGGCGACTGGTTTTCCACCCTTATGGCCAGGTTGGCTGTTCTACGCACTCAGGTGTGTGTGAGAGGTCGTCCCGAGGCCACGGCAGTGCCAGTAGGGTGTCATGCGTCTCGTTTTAAAGACGTTTCACTCAAGAGGCCTGTCTTTGACCTCCTCCTCAAACCCAATCCAATAAAAAAAAAAAAAAAAAAGGGGGTGGGGATTGGTTTGATCGGCGGGAGAATTCGTTGCTCTGCGTAAAAACGACGTGTATGCTCGTCAAGTGTTTCGAAATAAAAAGGCGAGCAGCAGGCTGGCTGATCGGTTTATTCTGGTGCAGACGGCTAAAAATTACTCACCGTCTCCGTCTCATCACGATCCCCCTTTTTTTTCTGCGCCGTTTTCTTCTCTCACTTGGAGGAAAACGTAGCGAAGAACGGAGCCTAAAAGACAATAACAAAAATCCATACAGCCTTTCTTCCTGCAAACTCCAGAGCCTGTCTGTAAAGTAGTGCGAAGCCTCGGCAGCTATCGATTAACAAGAGCGGCTTTTGTTCGATACAAAAGAACTTTGATTATACTCCGACTTTGTGAAAGGAATCTTTTCACGGTGCGGCGTATTGACGAGACAATTTTTTTTTTTTTCCCCCTCTGTGCTTGTGCCAAATTGAAGAGGCTTACTTCCTTTTCAGCTGGGAGCTGAACACTGAGGAATCAATATCTTTTGTTGTGTAAAACGCGGCGGTTAACTCCGGCAGTTGTTCCATGAGCCAGAACCGAGGCTAATTATCTGCATCGTCACAAAACTCTGCTTGTTCGTCAAATAAGTTCAGCTTTGCGTCAACAAAACAACAAAAGTTCCCTTTCAGGAGACTTTTTTTTTTTTTCTTTCTCATGTACATGTTTTTTTTTTTTCTTAGCTCTACGAAATTCAATCTGGAAAAGGTTTCCAAAAGTTTGAAACGGAAGCTGCTGCACGCTTATATTGTTATAGGGTTGACCTTTGAGGCTGATCTAAATGAGCAAGTTAAGATTAGCCTTTTAATGTCATTGTGCGGTAGTCATTATTTTTCCCTAAAAGCCAAAATAACTGATGGTATCTGTGATAAATTATGGGCCTACTTTGTGCTAAGAGGGGTTTGGATATCGTACCCAGTCCTCTAATTGCAAGTAGCAAAAGCCGTTCCTCTCAAACTGCAAAAAACAGACGCATCAATCAACCAGCCAGACATCAGAGTTGAACAATTTTCCCTAATCGGTGAAAATGCTTTGTAGTCGGCAGGTTAATTTCTGAAAATGCATTCTAGTCTCTGTATTTGACAAATGCATAAAATAATTATAGCAAACCATTTGCAGTCGATAAGTCAAGCCAACAGATGGAACCTTGATGGACTTTTTTGAGTTTGAAAGCCCAAAAAAGGCTTGCCTTGACGCATTAATGGGGCTAATCTTTGTTTTCTGTTGGATCTGGAAGTACTGGCTCTATCTTGGGATCTCTTGGTTTAAAGTCGGCACAGCAAAAACGACAATCAGTAAGTAGAGCCACAAAGAAAAACTGGAAATCTATCTTGCAAGGAAAATCCCGATTGATCGGTCTCTATCAAAAATCTTTTTTTTTTTTTGAATTATTAGCTTTTTAGGGTGTGTGAAACACATTGACCACCTGAACTGTATCTTGCTATATAAATAAGATATTTCCCTTGTTTCTAAACATGGAATAAAATATCTGACGGCACCAGGGGCCTTTATATAGACACACACACACCAGAACCACCTGGACTGTTGTTTGCTGAAAAGACTCAAAGTGTATCTCATCCAACCAAACCACAGGGTCCAGATTAAAGTCCCATTAGAGTATAGCAAGCTCAATATGATGGTGTCTGTGATGGCTGGTCAGAGAAAGCCTTCTTTTCTGGTAACATTCTGAAACAACGGTTGGTGTAGTGTCTTGTTTTCCCCATTTTCTCCCCCTTTGATGCTTCTTTAGCTTTGGAGATTGGGGGCTGGGGGTAAAGTGACGCTGGTCCATGTTCTGCCTTGTTTTTCAGACTACCGGTTGTTTTGGGCAAGTTCAGGCCAGTAGCTATCTCTTGACTTCTGAAGGCAAACGCACACCTGCCTAACCTGAAGCCAGTGGTGAGGAGAATTGGCTCTCCGTTCCAGGTCATGTTTATATCCACGGTGAACGGGACACATTTGGAGTGTACGACGCAAAACGCGCTTCAGTTATATTTACTCAAAAGGCTTTTAGGGAGGGACTTTTGTAAATAAAACATGTATTTTATTGTGCAATAGCCGTGGCCCTTAATTGTCGGGTTTATCTAGGCTTTTGCTGTTCAGTTAGCGAAAAACTATTTCACTGCAACAAAAAGATGAATATTATTTCAAGGCTTTGTACACATCTTTACAGGGATGCCAATAATGGTGGAGGGTGATGTAGCTTTCTTCTCAAGGATGCCCTTTTGTTTCCTCAGATTGCTAAGACTAACGACCGTCCGTTAGTAACGCTTAGAGTCCAATTGATACTTTATTAGTTGAGTTTTATGACCAAGTCCAGTGCTGGCCGGCCGCTCTCTCTGGGCTTACAGGGTAAAGTGCACCCTAACAGCTTAGCCATCTCTCCCCCCCCCCCCCCGCGCCGTGCTCCAAAGCAACTGCACAAACACAGCAGCGTGGAGGGAGGGATAGAAAGAGAAACTGCAAAAGAGAGGAGGAGCAGCGTGGAGAGCATGGAGGGGGGGGGAGAAAAAAAAAAGGGTTGGGGAGGTAAAAAAAAATGCTGTGAAGCATGGAGCACTCAGGGGCCTGCCTCCCAGGCTCTCCTTTCATGTTTGTGTACGGCTCAACTTGCTGATATTATCTTGGCCGCTCTTCCTGGCGGGGTGTCGGCAGAGGTTTCCACTCTGACCAGCCTGTGTTGGAGCCCTCACCTTCCTTCCTATTTCAATCCCGAATCACCCCCCCCCCCCCCCCCCCCAACCACCTCCTCCTTCTCCTCCTGCTCCTAAATCACTGCTTCACCACGTTTCACGGCAGTTGGAGGCACCCGGGATCCCACTGCGCTTGTTTCCATGGTCACTGGGAAGCTCCTTGTGTCATGTGGCTCAAAGTGAGCCGTTCCTGGGCCGAATTACCCGCCTTTCAATGGGAGGCCAAATGACCATTATTAGACTTCACAGCTCGGGCCTCTGTTTAAAGAGAGAAGAAAGGAGCCCCGGGGACCTGAGATGAGAGAGAGAGAGAGAGAGAGATTGGGGGAGAGAGAGTGGAAGGTGATGGGAGACGACAGACGGAGAGAGACTAGGAAAACGATGGAAAAGAAGGAAGCCTGATCGGTATCGCTGAGGAGTTGTTTTTCCTCTGATCGTTTGGTTGTTTCTTAATCACAAGCATTTGAAAAGTCAGACATCAGCCTCAGACGAAGCTCTCATCTGAGGGGGAGATGCCCCCTTTAATAGACGGTCCTGCATTGGATCAAAAGATGAGCTTTTTGGAAGGAGTACATCTCAGAAAAGACAGACGAGGGCCTGTCTCTCCCCTCTCTCCGGCTCCCACCAACGCCGCGCTTGTGTGGCCGAGGATCTCCGCTCGCCTGGCTGTGTGAATCAGAGGGGAAGTTCCCTGAAAACCCCGGGCACACGGCCTGGCACTGCAGCTGGAAACCGAGGCTTCCTGGTCCCGCACAGCCAATCTGATGCACACACGAACCCTCTGATGGAGGGTGAGCACGGGTGAAAACTATCCTGCTCTTGTGGTTCCAGTGTTCTTTCAAGCCGTGCCAGGGCGGCGAAGCTGGAAACGGCGAAGGCAGACAGACGATGTGTGTGCGGATATATGGGGGCAATGTCGGAGCTGGCTGCGCTTTAAGACGGTGAGGTAATGGAAGAGAAGAAATGAAACATGGAGATATGAAGAGGACAAAGAACGGGAATGCATCTGGCAGAAAGTTGGGGGTTTATTTATTTGAGCCTAATATGACGATAAAATCATGCAAAATCTAGCTTTTAGGATATGTTTTGGCACAACAAGAGACCAAATCATCTTACATTGACACTTGCTAGCCACCATATTGGATACACTTTGCTAAGACCCCACTGGACCCTCTTTTGTCTCCAGAACTGCTTCGATTCTTTGTGGCAAAGATTCAACTAGGTGTCAGACATTCCTCTGTGATTTTTGTCCATATTGACATGTTAGCTTCACAAAGTTGGTGCAGATTTGTCATCTGGTGCATCCCCATGGTGCTCTATTGGATTGAAATCTGGCTGTGGGGGCCATTGGAATACAGTGAACTCAATGTTAAATTCAAGAGAGCAGTTTGAGATTACTTTCTCACCCAGTGCATAACCCTGCTGAGGGTAGCCATGAGAAGAGATGGGTACAATGTGGTCATAAGAGGCTGCTGATACAAGGCTGGAGGATCCATGCTCTTGTGTTGTTTACGCCTAAATGTGAATGCAGTAGCTAAACTTAAGCCTCTGTGGCCCAAATAACATTTTCTCTGATCTGTTATTGCCCAATTTAGGGCAGTCTGTACATGTCGTAGGTTGACAAAGGTGAAACATGGAAGCTGTGACCCATGTGCTCAGAGGTTCAGAGATGGTTCTCTGCATACCTTGTTTTTCATTAGCCGTCATTTGACCTGATGTCTTGTTACTGTTGTATAATTTCAAACCAGTCTGTTTTTTTTTTTTGTTTTTTTTACCTCTTGCATCAACTTGACGTTTTCTTTCCGGTATGTCGTCTTCGCCACATTTTATGTATACGTAAGATTGCGTTGAGATGCTATTTTTGTTAACTAGCAGCTGAACAGGAGTGTGCTTCTTAGTATGTGAACAGGTGTTGATCTGATGAACAGGTTGCAAAAGCTGAGACGACAACCTAACATATTTAGAAAGACGTCCATGAACTACAATTCATTTTTTGGGGTGTTTTTGGCACAATTTGACATATGTAGCAGATTATAATCTGTATGACCAACGGCGCAAAAAAATTATTGTTTTTTTCAGTGTTTGACTGAATGCTCAGATAGCTGTGACGAAATATAACTCCTCTATGAAGAGGACACATTTAAAATTCCCTTTTTTATTTAACCTTTATTTAACCAGAAAAAAAATCCCATTGAGATTAAAAACCTCTTTTTCAAGGGAGTCCTGGCCAAGAGGCAGCAAAGCTACATATACGTTGTACAGATGTTCATTCAATAGACATTGAATTGGAGTGTGGAAAGCCAGATTTGGCTGTGTGGAAAGTAAGCATTTGCTTTTCTCCCCCCACATACGAGGAGAGAGACTTGAAGGTGAACAAAGACCCAAATGTTTGCTCCTGCGTTTTGGAAGGAAAGCTCTTTGATTGTTTGCAGTTGGAAATATGTGCAGTATGTCGTCCTGCAAGTAAGAGACTGCTAGGTTTACACTCTACCCTACACTCAGGCGTTCACCCATTCGTTCACACATTAACACGCTGACGGTGGTGAGCTAGGTTGCAGCCACAGCTGCCCTGGGGCGGACTGACAGAAGCGGCGCTGCCATACGATCGGCGCCACCGGGCGCTCTGACCAGCAGGCAAAGCGGCTGACGACCGAGGCAGACATAGTGGGGGTTCGAACCAGGCAACCCCTAGCTCCTGCACCACCCTAGCCCCACTGCAAAATCTATATGCTGATGCTGTGGACCACATCTGTGTAAAAAAACAAAAAAAAACAAAGTAGTAACGTAATTAGTGGAGAATAGCCATGGAGACAGAATGGAGAATGGTAGGTATTAATGACGGGGGGACATAGCAGGTCCTGCTCCCTTACCAGGTGCTGCTTGCCCTCTAACATCTGAAGAAACACACTAATTAATTGATGTCCTCTTGACAAGAGAAGCTTCATAGGATATATATGAAATAAATATGAAATTGCGATAAATTACTTTTTGCTAATAATTTATGTTTTCTCTAGATCTTGATGGTCTCATCTGTGCTGTGGTCATTTGAATATGTCTCTGAGAAAATGCAATTGTAGCACTGATGACTGAAAGCAAAAGAATAAATGAAATAAAAAGCAACACTCTCTCAATTTGTGATTGTTTACATATCCATACGTGCTTCTCTGCAGGTTCCGGTGTGTAATGTCACTTTGTTCGGGAGGGTTGAGCTAAATTAATATGTAGTTACACCAGTGACAGCTAGCAATGACATCAAAAGGATTTGGCAATGTCAAATCAAGTATTAAAAAATGGAACATTGAAAAATAAAAAAACATTGAAAAAGTCCATAACTGGAACGTTATTGACTCAAACATTATTAAAAAGTTAAAATCTTACCATTGTCTAATTTTATGCTGCAGATTTTTTCAATGAGAGCAGTTTTTACAATATCACTACAAGCTGGCACTGTTTTGCAGTCGGGGGCAGGGCTAAATTGAAGGCGCCTTCATTGGCCGTCCGTTTTCCTGTACTCTTCATCTACCTGCAGTGAACTCACGGAAGGCTCCGGTTCAAGTACCGCTGCTCGACCACAAGAAAGGGTATATTATTATTAATATAATTAACCTATCCAGCTAATGATTGTAGTGACTTAGTAGCTGAAGGAACTCTGCACTGACACTGAAAACATCTTTCATTGGGGGGAAAAAAAAGCTGCAGCATAAAATTAGAATATCATACGTTTTTACTTTCTAACAATGTTTGACTTATAAATGTTTGATTCTCCAAATCTCATTTTCAATATCATTGCAAGCTGTCACTGGTTTAGCTCCATAAATTAAATCAAATCTGGATGTGTAAATACTTGTCATGAGTATGCATTTGTAGTCCTCATACATGTCATCTCAAGTCTCTTTCCAAAGTCAGATTCCATCAGATCCTCCAGGTTGGTCAGAAAGTTTCCTCTCTAAGGAAACCCAGCAGGTTGCATCAAGTCTCTCCAAGCAGCATTCACTCCTCCTGAAAGAGCGTAGAGCCACAGTGGACAGTCGTCTGCATTGTTGATGGCTTTGCAGCAATCCCTCATACTGAGCATGCATGAAGTGACAGTGGAGAGGAAAACTCCCCTTTAACAGGGAGGAGAACCTCCAGCAGAACCAGAACCAGGCTCAGTGTGAACGCTCATCTGCCTCGACCCACTGGGGGTTGGAGAAGACAGAGCAGAGACACAGAAAGCATAGAAGCTCACATTGACCCAGGAGTACTTTCTATGTTATATGGTAATAGTGGATGATCTGCCTCCCCTGATGATGTCACAGCTAACAGAAGCACACATTCTCTGTAGACTTGGACTGTGGGTAAGGTAGACACCAGGCAGCTTCTACCTGTGGTTAATTTTTGTTGTGTTGAATGAAGAGTTAAAGGTTTGGCCGAACCCGATCACAGGAACTCTCCCGGTTGGCCTGTGCAGCTGGAATCAGAGGGCGGTGTGTAAAATGAGGCATAGTGGGGGTGATACGGGGCTGAGTCCTGACCTGCTCTGCTGTTTGCCCAGGGAAAGACGACAGCAGGCAGCAGCACCACCCCTGCTCCGCCAGCAGCAGCTGGACGGGCATTTGAAGAGAGTCAGGCACCAGCGGCAGCTTCTTTTTTTTTTTCAAACAAGCAAGGACACGGTTTCCTATAGCAGCTCAAGGCAGAGGGAGATTACTGAAAACCGTCTGACTTCAGAGAAATTAGGAGAAAAGGGGGGTTGTGTGGTGTATGTTCACATTATGCCGTTCAAGTGAAAGAGAAACCCTAAAGGGCAAATGTGACTTCTGATTATTTTGTCCATTTAAGGCATTTGCTGTCAGCCTGTTT
Organism: Fundulus heteroclitus; assembly: GCF_011125445.2. NCBI lineage: Eukaryota > Metazoa > Chordata > Actinopteri > Cyprinodontiformes > Fundulidae > Fundulus > Fundulus heteroclitus. The sequence continues at coordinate 18,572,618 of NC_046372.1, forward strand.
GTCTCTGAGAATCGATGAAGTTTGAGGAGCTCTGTGCTGTTGGATGAGACAAATCTTTTATTGTAACCAGCTTCTAGCATCTGTAAAGGCATATCTCCACTGCAGGCAAAGTGAACATGATTTATAGAATTTCTAACCGTCTAATCAACACACTTGTTTAAGCTTTGCTTGAAGTCATTAATACATTTGAAATGATAATAAGGCCTGTTCTTTAATTTTGTATTTTAAATTGAAATACTCAAATTTGTGTTTCCTGCAAGTTTATTCAGCTTGATCAAAGGGCCAATAGTTTAGAAACCAGTGTGTCTAATGTGACCAGTGATAAATCTAACATTTTTAGCATTCTATAATATTTCGATATGTCTCTGCTGACACATGGAAATGTTGTTTTATGTAACTTGGCGATTTTTGAGTTCGATTTTCTTCCATAAAAATAATTTTAATCTCAAACCATCATGGCTGACAGTATGTTTTAAAATCGAAGACAGTGTGCTTGTAGTTGAAAAAATAATTCAAGAAATCTAATCTGTTACGTAGACATGCACTTTTATTGATATTTTCTTCTGTTGTTCTATAAGGTGTGACCTGATTTTTCTTTAACAGAAAAACAAATGAAAAATGTTTTTATTCATCAATCAAGTGTAACCAAGGAAGATGTGTTGCATATACTTTGTTAAAGTACTTTTAAAGCCATCAGAGAAGGATTACATGATTATCCTTATTTATGCATCAAAGCATTTTAAGCTCTAACCAGGCAACAGAAAATCAATGCATGCTGATCTGTTTACATCCTGAAAGACGTTGGATTTTCAGCTTTTATACATTTGAGTGGTGACTGTTGTTTTATAAGTTGTTGTTTTTTAATTGTTGTATTATAGTTTTTGCAGCAAGGACTACCTTTTAAATGTTGGTGTAATCATTTGCAGTAAAACTGAAGATAATCTGATTGTTGTACGATGACCTGGTGGAGAAAAGAAACTATGGACACTGACTTCTGGTCAGAAAGATCAATGAAAATGACTTGGAACTAGTGTTACAATGTGTTTAGCACTGTTTTTATTTAGCTTTTTCTGTTTTTGTTTTCTATCTCCTTTGTCTGGCATTTGTCATTGTTTGCAGAGTTTAATTGAAAAACTTTCTGTAAAAGGAAAAGTTATTCCCATGTTTGAATGTAATTCAGTTCAGAAGTCTAAATTTCATAAATAAAGTCCTAAAAAGGAGCTCAGAGGAGCTCCTTCAAAGGGATATTATGTATTCTGAGAATTCATATAAAGGAGTGGGTGAAAGCACTTAATTGAAAAGGATGATCAAATCCATAATGAGCGTTGTGCTCCACAAAAACTGCTCGGGAAACGTCGGGGGAAAAAATGCTGTTTATCTTCTGCAGCTTTTATCCAAACAAGTCTTGTTTAGACACTAGGTGGAGAAAAAGGCACTTAAAGGGTTGCGTTCCTGGGCCTTGCCGGAAACCGTGTTTGTTTTTCCTGTGAGTCACAAAAGACCAGAGAGCAACACCGGTAACAAAACAACATGGAGGGGGACGGGGAGGAAAAGAGGAGGAAATTTAATTAGCGGTTGTCCACTCCTCCCGGCTCGCTGTTTGTTCTCAGTAGGACGGAGCGATGGGCAGCGGGAGAGGGAAGACTGAGGGCCTTGTTGATTAGCGGCGGTCTGAGTCTGTGAATTTGCAGCGACGTTCTTGTTTTCTGTGTGATTCTGCCAGACATCAAGCCGCTCAGAGAGGCAGGAAACGCCGTCTGCGGTGCACTAAGCAAAAAAAAAAAAAAAAAGGCTTCCAGTCAGAGATGTGAACTGTTCTGTGCTGCTCAAGAAGGTTGAATCGAGGGATTTAGACTCACCCGTCACTTTGTGTTTATCCGTTCGTGATGTTGGTTCTTAAAAAGCTAACATTGCACTCAAACCTCTTCCCACAAAAGTAGGTTATTGAAAGGAAAAGTGCTTAAGATGAAAATGGGAAGCAAATCTAACTCCGTGCTTGAATAAACTTGAAATATGTCACCTTAGAAGAACTTTTGAGTTTAATCTTTTGCAGGAAAATAAGGTAAAAGTATTAAAATTGATCTACTGAGTGATTAAGATGCGTGTATGGGGAGAAGACGGGAACACAAGAGCTTATTTGCTACGTGGTTAAAACGCTAACCTCCAGTCCAGCATGCAGACCTGATTCAGAAGCTGCCTTTCTCGCATAATTCCCCAATAAAGCTCTGCATCGACGATTTAATGTCAAAACTTTGATAAGCTTTGTTCCCCAATCAGTGGTTGGGCGTCAAGCTCCAAAACATTTATTTAAAGATGTTGGGCTTTGACTTCAGTGCTACTCAGAACGTCTTATTTTTATGCCAAACAGCAATCAGGATATATTTTATCCCCCCAAAAATGTTTTCATTGGGACCAGTTAACCAGGCGCATAAGAACCAACAAGAACAATACATAATATTATTTTGGGGAATGCATTTAAGTACATTTCTTTCTATCTTGCACATTCCTTCTAAATTTAGGTATTTTTTTTCTCCCATTCATCAAACTGTAGGTGTATATATAATTATAATGAATATTGCTAAAAAGACCTTTGGAGATCCAGGTTTACCTGACTGAACTACAATTTTCATGGCTCTTACATTTTATTTTTCCCACAGTCACATTTTAAGTTTTAGGATTTTTGACATTTTAGCCGTGCAACGTTCCGTTTCATCTTCATGTGTCTGATTGAATAAAAAAAAAAAAAAAAACATAGCAACAATTGTCTGCGTCTTGAAAAAGAGAACGGCCACAGCAAGCAAATTCCTTTTTCTCCAAAGTTGCTGGTTCTTTCCTTACTTGGCAGTTTATTCTCTCTTAAATTATTACCCCATCATTGAAAAGGCTTGAATTTCACAACAGGACTAAAATAGAAAGTTGATGTATGTTGGATTTTTTTTCACAGGGGGGGGAGAGAAGCTGCATCGGCATGCCTTCATTCTTTCTTTTTTTTTATTTCTGATGTATGATATTTATTTTAGTGATTATAGCTGCCATGGCAATAATCAGAGAAAACCTGGCTTCTGTAAGGACATGTGACAGGAAGTTATGCTTGGCAAACATTTGATCTGCTCATGTAATTATAATTGGTAGTGGCACTCACATGCTGAGAATTACCCACTGCACACTGCTCTATATACTCTGCAGAGACTCATGTGTTGATCTTTTTTAAAGTGCTTTTCTTCCGCAAATAATATTTAGAATGTGCAAATACATTTACTAGATTAGAAAAAGAATGTATTTAGAATAAATTACAGATGATAGCATTGGCCAGTTTGGACAACATTTTGGGCTGAGGACACATATCAGCTAGAATCTGTATGAATTCTATAACCTCTGTGTTATTTCCAGACGTTGCGTTGCTCATAAGTTTCTCTGCGACCCAAGTACCAAACACGGGTCTTATGATGAGAGAAGGCACCTCTCCGTACACCTCTTTCCCTTCCCTGAACTCTTTAATGGGGCCGGCTGGTTGCCAAGTTACACTGGCAGGCCTCCTGAGAGGTGCCTCCTCGCACACATGCATACACGCTCGTACAAAACCACATTTTGATCGCACGGTTCACTTGTGTAATTGACGTTATATAATGGTAGGTGAATAGCCTTCCCCATATTGTGCGTTGAGGCAGATGCAGAACAGGAGAGGGGTCGGTTGGAGCTGTTGTTTAAAAAAATTTTTACTTCTTTTTGAAGAAAGCGTGAATTATGTGAAATTTGTGAAAGTGATTTTAAGCTTAAACCGTGGTTATTTTTTGTAGAAGATTGTGCCGTCTAGGTTAGTAGAATGTTTCTCTGGAGCAAATGGACTCCAAAAAAGTCAAACCTTCAGGCTTCCTGTGGTTTTGTGTTGGTTGCTTGGCGCCGCCCTGCGTTTGGGGATCCACGCCACCCATGAGAACTGATTCTGCCTCATTACTGGCATCACCGTAAGGAAAAACAGGCTTTACGTTCTTCATTAATGTGCATCAATGCTGGTTGGTCATCTCGAAGGCGGCGGCGTGGATCATTAGCCTGGCCAGCCAGATTGATAATGTGCAGCACTCTCCGTTCTCAGCATTATCAATCTGGTCCTGCTCCCATTTAATCCATTTGGGGAATGGAGCAGAACTCTCCAAGCTGATTGGGCGAGGCGACCCCTAGTGCCCGCCTACCAAAGGTTGGTTTCAGCCAATCACGGTATCAAATTAGAGCAGAAGCAGCAGACGTCATGAGAACCACAAGAGGGTAATCCAGTCAAGGCACTTCTTGGAGTTCTACTTTCAAAGAAGAAAAGGTGCTAAGCCATTTAGGGATTTATAGACTAATATAAGTATTTTAAAGTCTATTCTCTGAGATACAGGGAGCCAGTGTAAGGACTTTAGAACTGGTGTGATGTGCTCTACTTTCCTAGTCTTAATGAGGACGCGGGCAGCAGCCTTCTGGATCAGCTGCAGCGTTCTGATCCACTTTTTAGGCAGACCTGTGAAAACACCGTTGCAGTGATCAGTTCTACTAAAGATAAACACATGGATTAGTTTTTACAGATCCTGCTGAGACATTAGTCCTTAAATACTGTAAATGTTCTTCAGGTAATAGAAAGCTGACTTTGTAATTGGGTTAAGATGTTTTGGGAGCTCCGTTACTGATCTGTGGTCTGTGCTAGTTAGTAACCACTACTTTGTGTTTATTACAGAAGTCTGTGTATTACGCTGAGCATCGGCTGCTTAATTAGCTACAAACCAGTATATGGAAACACAACTGATGATTTTTATTTATTTTTTTTGTGTTATTTTAAACATTTGCCCAAAATCCGCACGAGAATTGGATGGAAACACGGCTACTCAAGCTCTGATACACCGAAAAGGTTTTGCAGAATCATCAGAGAGAAAAGCACCTCTGAAAGAACGGATCAAATGGAAATACATGGAATCATTGCTCTCGGAAGATAATTTAATTGTTGTATTTTCATTGGGATAAAATGAAGTAATTTTACATACTTTACCATGGGTTGTGCATAATTACGTGCGCTCTTCACAGCCCATTAACTGCTGATTTGTGGTGACATTTTGCTTGTTAATCTATTGCGTAAACAGTTTCTTGGTCCCTGGGAATGAAAATTTGGAATCATGCCACCATTTTTTTTTTAATCAAGCTTCCCCACTTGCAGATAGCAGCGATCAATCCACCCTTCATTTTCTCATCCGATCACATGTTTATCTTTGATGTTAGGATGTCAAAGAGTTAAAAGGAGGGGTTCAAGTTATGGATTTAGTTTTTATCCAGAAAACCTTCACTTCATATGGAGTGGTTGAGGGCAAAGGTGTCTGAGGAGTCGTGGCAGCTCAGACCCTTGGTGCCTCACTCTTCTTGAGATTGATTTAAAATGCATTAAATCAAACGGCACTGATATTCAATGAGGAGGAAAAAGGAAGTTAAAATGTTTGTGAACCCGCTGGGAGAATCTGCAAAAAAAAGGTTCACCTTTTTTAAGAATACGGCACGCGCGCTGTATTTTTATTCCCCTGTGAGTAAAAAGGGATTAAAAAGTATTTAGTGGCAGGTTTAATGGGAAGGTTATTTTACTTCACGACAAAAACTTTATAGCACTGCTTCAGTGTATGCAAGAACAGGAAGGTCCCAATATTGTGATAGTCACAAAACGAGCTTGAGCAGATCCAAAAGCTGTCAAACCTGTTGATTTAAATGATCCGCAGCCAATACAAGTTATAAAAAAACAAAAACACGTGCCATGACACATCGACATAACGTGTTAACATCAAACAGTTAAAGTTTGGGATGAATGCCTTCTGTGACTTGATGTTGGACTTAAATAAAAACCGAAGGAGACAAAAGTCCTCCCTCTGGACGTTCAGTAGCTCTCGTTTCTTTCGTGCTCGTTTCAAAAAGTCAGATTTTTATTTTAGCTGAATGAAAGTAATGCCTTGGCACGCTCGCCTGCTGTGACATGGATCGAGGGGAAAAGGAGGAGGAGAGACCACATATGAGAAAATCCATGGGAGAAAAGTATGCCTTTATCTTTTAATAAACCGTAAAGCCAGGAGGCAACATGAAATTACGGCATAATAGCAGTGGAGAGTCTTCTGAAGACTTAATTGCCTTAATTATAGCAGTGCAGAGAGAGGGAAGAGAAAGCATGAAGAGGAGGAGGAAGAAAGGGGAAAGCAGATGAAAAGGAACCAGGAAAGACGGCGGCAGTAACGTGATAAAGAAACCAGCGCGTCAGCCATGTTTTGCAGGTGTACCCGTGTTTATTTGTCAGCGTTCGAGCAGGTTTCATGTAAAGCAAATACATTATTTTACAGGTGTGGGAAATCCGAGAAGCCTCTGTGTCCGTGTGAGTGATGGATTGAGTGCTGGGATGAGAAAAGTCTCTTTCTAGACGAGCAAAAACGTCTCTCCCCTCAGATCTTACAAGCTGGCTGGCTTACTTAGGGATGCTAAACATAGCTTTCATTTTTCTCTGTGTCTAGACTGGGCTCTTAGTGCTTTCTGCTGTGGTTTCTTGCTCGCTCTGGGAAGATCGTTCCCTAATTCTCATGCCTCAGGGCCAGCGGGCAGTCTGCTAAGCCGGCAGAGTTTTGAAGTGCCCCCCCCCCCCCTCCCCAACAGAAAACTGTTGGAGAAATTAGGGTTCAAACTGACTACAATTTGGATTAAACTGATGTCAGCAAAGGCCAGGTTGCAAATGACAGCAATGATGTAGTCAATGCGCTGAGTGGCGCATATACATATTCTTAAAGAGCATGTTTTATAAAAAGATTGATAAATAATCCACAACTAGTTCATAATTGGACAATGAAGTTGTTTCAAGATGATTAGGTGCTGAACATAAACGTTTTTCATTTCAAATGGCATGAACTGAATTGCCGCAGCACTGAAGGTATATTAACTAAACTTTATATGATTTTGCGTGTGTGTGTGTGTGTCTTGTGATCATTGATATGAGCCAGGGATATTTTTTTAGCGTTTGTAGTATTTTGCTTTTTGCTTCTAACCGGTAATACCTTTCATGACATATTGCAGGTATGCAAGCATGCATACAGGCTTTAGGCGTCGTGCATACGCGCCTGATGAAAGTGAATCTTTTTTGCCGCGCTGCACATGCAGTCAGAGAAAGCTGAAATGTTGCTAAAGAGAAAAAACAAGTGCATCAGGTGTGTCTCTATATCACCTGCTTTAAGGCAAATAAAGCACCATAAGTTCATCAGCAGGTGGCGGTGAAAAAAGCTTTGGAAATTTGTCAGTAAAATAGAACCATGACCATTCAGGAGGTTTTCCATAATATTTATTTTATAAAAGCTTTTCTGTTCTAATTAACATTTACCATCCGTTCCCCAGAAGCAGAAACTAATAATCCAGGATGTTACTTTCCATCTCTACTTGGATTTTATAAAAATGCTTTTAAGCATTTGAATAGCTATTTTTTTTATTTTCCATTTCTGGTTTTGTTCTCCATTTTCGTTAGAGCTTAGAGTTTTGAA